>NC_135821.1:1461951-1597180 GCF_964213995.1 Mustelus asterias | reverse complement strand
AAAGGCCTGTTCCTGTGCTGTAATTTTCTTTGTTCTTTGTGTTCACAGAGGTGGGTAAAGTTTGCGAGTGATCGTTAATACACACAGTGACTAATTGTTATCTTTTTCCCTCATCACTCCCCATGTCCCCCACCACATAGCAAGTCCAGAAGGCATAGGAAGGCTATATTCACACTCTCACCATGGCTGCTACATAACTTTTTGATTTGATTTGATTTGATTTATTATTGTCACATGTATACAGTGAAAAGTATTGTTTCTTGCGCGCTACACAGACAAAGTATACCGTTCATATACCATCCAGGAACATCCCGATGTCCACTGGAATGACGGAGGTTGAGGAGCGACCTGATAGCGACCACATACAAGATGCAAAAGTCTGGGGCGCCATCAGACTTTTGAATGGACCTACCTCGCATTAAGTTGATCTCTCTCTACACCCTAGCTATGACCGTAACACTACATTCTGCACCCTCTCCTTTCCTTCTCTATGAACGGTATGTTTTTCCTGTATAGCGCGCAGGAAACAATACTTTTCACTGTATGTTAATACGTGTGACAATAATAAATCAAATCAAATCAAAAGCAGAAAATGCTGGAAAATCTCAACAGGTCTGACAGCATCCGTGGAGAGAGAATTGAGCCAACATTTCAAGTCTGGGTGACCCTTCAAAGAACAAAGAACAAAGAAAATTACAGCACAGGAACAGCCCTTCGGCCCTCCCAAGCCTGCACCGACCATGCTGCCCGACTTAACTAAAACCCCTACCCTTCCGGGGACCGTATCCCTCTATTCCCATCCTATTCATGTATTTGTCAAGACGCCCCTTAAAAGTCACTACCGTATCCGCTTCCACTACCTCCCCCGCCAGCGGGTTCCAGGCATCCACCACCCTCTGTGTAAAAAATCTGCCTCGTACATCTCCTTTAAACCTTGCCCCTCGCACCTTAAACCTGTGCCCCCCAGTAATTGGCTCTTCCACCCTCGGAAAAAGCTTCTGACTATCCACTCTGTCCGTGCCCCTCATAATCTTGTAGACTTCTATCAGGTCACCCCTTCGTCAGAGCTCAGTAGAAATGAGTGGTTGGTGTTGAGTGAAAAAGATTAAACGCGAGAATATTTTGATGGGCAGAGCAAAGCGCGATGTTCCACACATCCTTCCAGATTGTGAACCACATCTGGCCTCTCGAGGGCACAGCTGGGGTGACCAAATGAAAAGAACTCTCTGCCTTTCAAATAATCCTCATCAGCACTTTTAATTTTTATTTGATTTGCTTTGACTTAATATCGTCACATGTATTGAAATACAGTGACAAGTACACTCAGAAGTGAACTAAACTTTTAATATCCTTGTCCCCCGAATCCCTCTCCATCTCCACCTTCCAGTCAGACAGCTCTCAATGGAAGTGGTGGCATAGTGGTATTGTCACTGTGCTGGTGACCCAGTGTAATGCTCTGGGGACCCAGGATAATGCTCTGGGGACCCAGGTTCGAATCCCACCATGGCAGATGGTAAAATTTGAATTCAATAAAAATCTGCAATTAAAAATCTACTGATGACCATGAAACCATTAGCGATTGTCGGAAAAACCCATCTGGTTCACTAATGTCCCTTTAAGGAAGGAAATCTGCCATCCCTACCCGGATGGCCTACAGACTCCAGAGCCACAGCAATGTGGTTGACTATCAACTGCCCTCGGGCAACTAGGGATAGGCAATAAATGCTGGCCCAGCCAGCGACGCCCATGTCCCATGAATGAATAAAAAGAGGATTGCAAACTCTACAGTACAGTGGGATGTGAGTGTGCTGGTGCATGTTTTGCAAATAGTTACCATGCAGGTGAAACCAATCATAGAATCCCCACAGTGCAGAAGGAGACCATTCAGCCCATTGAGCCTGCACTGACTCTCTGACAGAGTAACTTACCCTGGCCCATCCCCTGCCCTATCCCCAGAACCCCACACATTTCCCATGGCCAATCCCATAACCTGTACATCTTGGGACACTAAGAGGCAATTGAGCATGACCAACCTATCTAACCTACACATCTTTGGACACTCAGGGGCAATTTAGCATGGCCAATTCACCTAACCTGCACATCTTTGGACACTAAGGGGCAATTTAGCATGGCCAATCTATCTAACTTACACATCTTTGGACACTAAGGGGCAATTTAGCATGGCCAATCTATCTAACTTACACATCTTTGGACACTAAGGGGCAATTTAGCATGGCCAATCCCCCTAACCTGCACATCTTTGGGCACAAAGGGGCAATTTACCTGGTTCAGTAATGCCCTTTAGGGAAGGAAACCTGACTGCAATTTGATTTATTATTCAGATACAGTGAAAAGTATTGTTTCTTGTGCATTACAAAGCATACCGTTCATAGAGAAGGAAAGGAGAGAGTGCAGAATGTAGTGTTATAGTCATAGCTAGGGTGTAGAGAAAGATCAACTTAATGCGAGATAGGTCCATTCAAAAGTCTGATGGCAGCAGGGAAGAGGTTGTGGGATGCTCTGTTGGTGAGTCAGTGCAGACTCGATGGGCCGAATGGCCTCCTTCTGTACTGTGGGGAGTCTCTGATTCCATGGTAAAAATAGACTTAAATGTTTGGCCACCTATTACCCGGTGAGCTCTTTACAATGTACTTCTCACCTCAAGATGGAGATATTAGTCATCGCAGATCTGATGGGGCAATTTATCTATTTTAGTGCAGAGGACTGTTGTGTTTAATATTAAACTGTGACTGACTCATCTGTGCTTTGTTTCATTATCTTTGATGTCACAGAATCGGCCTTTATCTCTGTCAGTGTTATGATGAAGTATGAACACAACTTGTCGACTGTGCAAGCCAAAAAAGAAATCAGAACCCTCACAGAGCTATTAACCGGAGGATTTCTGAAGTGTGTGGGTAGTGATTCCTATTTTCTTCCCTTGCTATTATCAATTCATCAACTGTGAGTGTCCATGGCCAGGCCAGAATTAATTACCCATTCCTGATTACCCCAGAGAAGGTGGCACAATAAATAGCACTGCTGCTTCACAGCGCCAGGGATCCAGGTTCGATTCTGACCTTGCGTGGCTGTCTGGAGTTTGCACGTTCTCCCCGCATCTGCGTGGGTTTCCTCCGGGTGCGCCGGTTTCCTCCCGCAATCCAAAGATATGCAGGTTATGTGGAATGGCCGTGCTAAATTGCCACTTAGTGTTCAAAGATGTGCAGGTTAGGTGGATTGGCCGTGCTAAATTGCCCCTTAGTGTCCAAAGATGTGCTGGTTAGGTGGATTTTCCATCTTCCATTGCCAAAGGGAATGGCAGGCCAATCCAGGTAAGGGAAGCAGAATTCCTCCCCCTTCAGGGGACCAGCTGGATTTTTATGATGTCCTGATCATTAGTAATGAAATTAATAATTTTATTCCTGATTTATTAATGAATTGGACTTAAATCCCTCCGGCTGTCGCGGTGGGATTTGAACACTTGCTCACAAGCTTGAATCCTAAACTCTTGTATCGAATCCAGTAACATTACCACAAAGCTACCATTCCCACTCTGCTTTCAATGCGCCAATGTCTAATACGCCAAGGTAGTGATGGAGTGGTACAGGGCGGCCAGGAGAATATGGCAGCGACCCTGGGCTATCCCAGTTCATCCTCTGCCGTTGGTTCCAAGTGCAGCAGCTGGGCATCAGACCCACACAAGAAAAAAGACAGAGAGAGTGTTGAAGGAACAAGGACAAGGGCAGATATATTCAAGGCCGAGATAGGCAGATTTCCAATCCACAAGGGTGTTGGAATGTAACCGGTGACAACTTTGTATTGGATGTAATGTGACCAATGGTAACAAGCTGTAAGGGTCAGCTGACCCAGTAAACCATGGAACCAAGGCACTGGTGAGGCCGCAACTGGAGTACTGTGTGCAGTTTTGGTCCCCTTATTTGCGAAAGGATATATTGGCCTTGGAGGGAATGCAGAGAAGGTTCACCAGGTTGATACCGGAGATGAGGGGTGTAGCTTATGAGGAGAGATTGAACAGATTGGGTCTGTACTCGTTGGAGTTTAGAAGGATGAGGGGTGATCTTATAGAGACATATAAGATAATGAAGGGGCTGGATAGGGTAGAGGTAGAGAGATTCTTTCCACTTAGAAGGGAAGCCAGAACTAGAGGGCACAGCCTCAAAATAAGTGGGGGCCGGTTCAGAACAGAGTTGAGGGGGGAACTTCTTCTCTCAGAGGGTAGTGAATCTCTGGAATTCTCTGCCCATTGAAGTGGTAGAGGCTTCCTCGTTGAATATGTTTAAATCACGGGTAGATAGATTTCTGATCGATAAGGGAATTAAGGGATATGGGGAGCAGGCGGGTAAGTGGAACTGATTCGCTTCATATCAGCCATGATCTTGTTGAATGGTGGGGCAGGCTCGAGGGGCTAGATGGCCTACTCCTGCTCCTATTTCTTATGTTCTTATGTAATTACAAAATGATGTGATGGTCAGCTGACCAGCTGCCTCACTATAAATAAGAACCTGTTGGGAATTGTGTAGAGCTTGGAGTGGCCCAGAGCGAGGCCCCAAGTTTGGAGTAATGAAGTTTCTTTATTGAACCCTTTCTTTGATTTATAAGTTGGAGTAAGTTTTGTTATCATAGAATCATAGAATCCCTACAGTGCAGAAGGAGGCCATTCGGCCCATCGAGTCTGCACCGACCGCAATCCCACCCAGGCCCTATTCCCGTAACCCCACATATTTACCCTGCTAACCCCCCTGACACTAGGGTCAATTTAGCACGGCCAATCCAACTTGACAGCACATCTTTGGACTGTGGGAGGAAACTGGAGCACCCAGAGGAAACCCACGCAGACACGGGGACAATGTGCAAACTCCACACAGACAGTGACCCAAGCCGGGATTGAACCCGGGTCCCTGGCGCTATGAGGCAGCAATGCTGACCACTGTGCCACCGTGCCGCCCCTGCATTTGAAGAGTTCCATCTGAAGAAACAAGGGGTGGGGGGGAGGGGGGGGGGGGTCAAGGGTTGGGGGGAAGAGAGGCAGGAAAGGTGAGTTGAGTCGAGGCCACAATCCAATCATGTCTTACTGAATGGTGGGGCAGGCTCGAGGGGCTGAATGGCCCACTCCTACTCCTATTTCTAATTATCTTAAAACTAATGTCTGGCAGGTCAGAGGCAATGGAGGGGTGATAAGGAGAGAGGAGGCATATGAGTTTATCAATGCACATTCCATATTCTCCCAAAATGTTCTCCAGCTTTTGAAAAATGCAACCAATATATAGAGAAAGCTGCATCCTTAAAATAAACAGCCTGAGGCAGAAGGATCTCCCTCTACACTGTCCCTCAAACAACAGTAAGAAGTCTCACAACACCAGGTTAAAGTCCAATCCAATTTGGACTTTAACCTGGTGTTGTGAGACTTCTTACTGTGCCCACCCCAGTCCAACGCCGGCATCTCCACCTCAAACAACACCCAGGACAGGGTGAGCACCGGGTTAGATACAGAGTAAAGCTCCCTCTACACTGTCCCCCATCAAACACTCCCAGGACAGGTACAGCACGGGGTTAGATACAGAGTAAAGCTCCCTCTACACTGTCCCCATCAAACACTCCCAGGACAGGTACAGCACCGGGTTAGATACAGAGTAAAGCTCTCTCTACGCTGTCCCCATCAAACACTCCCAGGACAGGTACAGCACAGGGTTAGATACAGAGTAAAGCTCTCTCTACGCTGTCCCCATCAAACACTCCCAGGACAGGTACAGCACGGGGTTAGATACAGAGTAAAGCTCCCTCTACACTGTCCCCATCAAACACTCCCAGGACAGGTACAGCACCGGGTTAGATACAGAGTAAAGCTCTCTCTACGCTGTCCCCATCAAACACTCCCAGGACAGGTACAGCACGGGGTTAGATACAGAGTAAAGCTCCCTCTACACTGTCCCCATCAAACACTCCCAGGACAGGGACAGCACAGGGTTAGATACAGAGTAAAGCTCCCTCAACACTGTCCCCATCAAACACTCCCAGGACAGGTAAAGCACAGGGTTAGATACAGAGTAAAGCTCCCTCAACACTGTCCCCATCAAACACTCCCAGGACAGCTACAGCACAGGGTTAGATACAGAGTAAAGCTCCCTCTACACTGTCCCCCATCAAACACTCCCAGGACAGCTACAGCACAGCGTTAGATACAGAGTAAAGCTCTCTCTACGCTGTCCCCATCAAACACTCCCAGGACAGGTACAGCACGGGGTTAGATACAGAGTAAAGCTCCCTCTACACTGTCCCCATCAAACACTCCCAGGACAGGGACAGCACAGGGTTAGATACAGAGTAAAGCTCCCTCAACACTGTCCCCATCAAACACTCCCAGGACAGCTACAGCACAGGGTTAGATATAGCGTAAAGCTCCCTCTACACTGTCCCTCATCAAACACTCCCAGGACAGGTACAGCACAGGGTTAGATATAGCGTAAAGCTCCCTCTACACTGTCCCTCATCAAACACTCCCAGGACAGGTACAGCACAGGGTTAGATATAGCGTAAAGCTCCCTCTACACTGTCCCTCATCAAACACTCCCAGCACGGGGTTAGGTACAGAGTAAAACTCCTTCTACATTGTCCCCATCAAACACTCCCAGGACAGGTAAAGCACGGGGTTAGATACAGAGTAAAGCTCCCTCTGCACTGTCCCCCATCAAACATTCCCAGGACAGGTACAGCACGCGTTTAGATACAGAGTAAAGCTCCCTCTGCACTGTCCCCATCAAACACTCCCAGCACAGGTACAGCACGGGGTTAGATACAGAGTAAAGCTCCCTCTACACTGTCCCCATCAAACACTCCCAGGACAGGTACAGCATGGGGTTAGATACAGAGTAAAGCTCCCTCTACACTGTCCCTCATCAAACACTCCCAGGACAGGTACAGCATGGGGTTAGATACAGAGTAAAGCTCCCTCTACACTGTCCCCCATCAAACACTCCCAGGACAGGTACAGCACGGGGTTAGATACAGAGTAAAGCTCCCTCTACACTGTCCCCATCAAACACTCCCAGCACGGGGTTAGGTACAGAGTAAAACTCCTTCTACACTGTCCCCATCAAACACTCCCAAGACGGGTACAGCACAGGGTTAGATACAGAGTAAAGCCCCCTCTACAATGTCCCTCATCAAACACTCCCAGGACAGGTACAGCATGGGGTTAGATACAGAGTAAAGCTCCCTCTACACTGACCCCATCAAGCACTCGCAGGTCAGGTACAGCACGGGGTTAGATACAGAGTAAAGCTCCCTCTACACTGTCCCCATCAAACACTCCCAGGACAGGTACAGCACGGGGTTAGATACAGAGTAAAGCTCCCTCTACACTGTCCCCATCAAACACTCCCAGGACAGGTACAGCACGGGGTTAGATACAGAGTAAAGCTCCCTCTACACTGTCCCCCATCAAACACTCCCAGGACAGGTACAGCACGGGGTGAGATACAGAGTAAAGCTCCCTCTACACTGTCTCCATCAAACACTCCCAGGACAGGTACAGCACGGGGTTAGATACAGAGTAAAGCTCCCTCTACACTGTCCCCCATCAAACACTCCCAGGACAGGTACAGCACGGGGTTAGATACAGAGTAAAGCTCCCTCAACACTGTCCCCATCAAACACTCCCAGGACAGGTAAAGCACAGGGTTAGATACAGAGTAAAGCTCCCTCAACACTGTCCCCATCAAACACTCCCAGGACAGCTACAGCACAGGGTTAGATACAGAGTAAAGCTCCCTCTACACTGTCCCCCATCAAACACTCCCAGGACAGCTACAGCACAGCGTTAGATACAGAGTAAAGCTCTCTCTACGCTGTCCCCATCAAACACTCCCAGGACAGGTACAGCACGGGGTTAGATACAGAGTAAAGCTCCCTCTACACTGTCCCCATCAAACACTCCCAGGACAGGGACAGCACAGGGTTAGATACAGAGTAAAGCTCCCTCAACACTGTCCCCATCAAACACTCCCAGGACAGCTACAGCACAGGGTTAGATATAGCGTAAAGCTCCCTCTACACTGTCCCTCATCAAACACTCCCAGGACAGGTACAGCACAGGGTTAGATATAGCGTAAAGCTCCCTCTACACTGTCCCTCATCAAACACTCCCAGGACAGGTACAGCACAGGGTTAGATATAGCGTAAAGCTCCCTCTACACTGTCCCTCATCAAACACTCCCAGCACGGGGTTAGGTACAGAGTAAAACTCCTTCTACATTGTCCCCATCAAACACTCCCAGGACAGGTAAAGCACGGGGTTAGATACAGAGTAAAGCTCCCTCTGCACTGTCCCCCATCAAACATTCCCAGGACAGGTACAGCACGCGTTTAGATACAGAGTAAAGCTCCCTCTGCACTGTCCCCATCAAACACTCCCAGCACAGGTACAGCACGGGGTTAGATACAGAGTAAAGCTCCCTCTACACTGTCCCCATCAAACACTCCCAGGACAGGTACAGCATGGGGTTAGATACAGAGTAAAGCTCCCTCTACACTGTCCCTCATCAAACACTCCCAGGACAGGTACAGCATGGGGTTAGATACAGAGTAAAGCTCCCTCTACACTGTCCCCCATCAAACACTCCCAGGACAGGTACAGCACGGGGTTAGATACAGAGTAAAGCTCCCTCTACACTGTCCCCATCAAACACTCCCAGCACGGGGTTAGGTACAGAGTAAAACTCCTTCTACACTGTCCCCATCAAACACTCCCAAGACGGGTACAGCACAGGGTTAGATACAGAGTAAAGCCCCCTCTACAATGTCCCTCATCAAACACTCCCAGGACAGGTACAGCATGGGGTTAGATACAGAGTAAAGCTCCCTCTACACTGTCCCCCATCAAACACTCCCAGAACAGGTACAGCACGGGGTTAGATACAGAGTAAAGCTCCCTCTACACTGACCCCATCAAGCACTCGCAGGACAGGTACAGCACGGGGTTAGATACAGAGTAAAGCTCCCTCTACACTGACCCCATCAAGCACTCGCAGGTCAGGTACAGCACGGGGTTAGATACAGAGTAAAGCTCCCTCTACACTGTCCCCATCAAACATTCACAGGACAGGTACAGCACGGGGTTAGATACAGAGTAAAGCTCCCTCTACACTGACCCCATCAAGCACTCGCAGGTCAGGTACAGCACGGGGTTAGATACAGAGTAAAGCTCCCTCTACACTGTCCCCATCAAACACTCCCAGGACAGGGACAGCACGGGGTTAGATACAGAGTAAAGCTCCCTCTACACTGTCCCTCATCAAACACTCCCAGGACAGGTACAGCACGGGGTTAGATACAGAGTAAAGCTCCCTCTACACTGTCCCCATCAAACACTCCCAGGACAGGTACAGCACGGGGTTAGATACAGAGTAAAGCTCCCTCTACACTGTCCCCATCAAACACTCCCAGGACAGCTACAGCACAGGGTTAGATATAGCGTAAAGCTCCCTCTACACTGTCCCTCATCAAACACTCCCAGGACAGGTACAGCACAGGGTTAGATATAGCGTAAAGCTCCCTCTACACTGTCCCTCATCAAACACTCCCAGGACAGGTACAGCACAGGGTTAGATATAGCGTAAAGCTCCCTCTACACTGTCCCTCATCAAACACTCCCAGCACGGGGTTAGGTACAGAGTAAAACTCCTTCTACATTGTCCCCATCAAACACTCCCAGGACAGGTAAAGCACGGGGTTAGATACAGAGTAAAGCTCCCTCTGCACTGTCCCCCATCAAACATTCCCAGGACAGGTACAGCACGCGTTTAGATACAGAGTAAAGCTCCCTCTGCACTGTCCCCATCAAACACTCCCAGCACAGGTACAGCACGGGGTTAGATACAGAGTAAAGCTCCCTCTACACTGTCCCCATCAAACACTCCCAGGACAGGTACAGCATGGGGTTAGATACAGAGTAAAGCTCCCTCTACACTGTCCCTCATCAAACACTCCCAGGACAGGTACAGCATGGGGTTAGATACAGAGTAAAGCTCCCTCTACACTGTCCCCCATCAAACACTCCCAGGACAGGTACAGCACGGGGTTAGATACAGAGTAAAGCTCCCTCTACACTGTCCCCATCAAACACTCCCAGCACGGGGTTAGGTACAGAGTAAAACTCCTTCTACACTGTCCCCATCAAACACTCCCAAGACGGGTACAGCACAGGGTTAGATACAGAGTAAAGCCCCCTCTACAATGTCCCTCATCAAACACTCCCAGGACAGGTACAGCATGGGGTTAGATACAGAGTAAAGCTCCCTCTACACTGACCCCATCAAGCACTCGCAGGTCAGGTACAGCACGGGGTTAGATACAGAGTAAAGCTCCCTCTACACTGTCCCCCATCAAACACTCCCAGGACAGGTACAGCACGGGGTGAGATACAGAGTAAAGCTCCCTCTACACTGTCCCCATCAAACACTCCCAGGACAGGTACAGCACGGGGTTAGATACAGAGTAAAGCTCCCTCTACACTGTCCCCCATCAAACACTCCCAGGACAGGTACAGCACGGGGTGAGATACAGAGTAAAGCTCCCTCTACACTGTCTCCATCAAACACTCCCAGGACAGGTACAGCACGGGGTTAGATACAGAGTAAAGCTCCCTCTACACTGTCCCCATCAAACATTCACAGGACAGGGACAGCACGGGGTTAGATAGAGAGTAAATAAACTTGACACTCTATATTTTTATGGAACTCAGTGAACTGAGGTGGGAAAATCACAGTTCTTCATCTAACACCAGAACTCGACTGAACCCAGCAAAATATAACCACCTGGACAGATTTTTATAAAATGCACTGTGGTTTGCACCAGTGCCTCTCGCTTTCAGGAAATCAGTGAAACCCTAATGAAAATCTATTCCTCACTCCCGTGACCGAGAGAGAGAGAGCGAGAGAGACTACGGCACCACTTCGAAGGGATCTAATCTCCCTGAGAAATAGCTCAGGAGACTGCAGTCTGTGTTCAGGCATCTTACCAATAGGTACCACAGTGGCTGATTCTCCCAAAGCAAGCTGAGAGATTGAGATAGTGTTCAGGCAACTGTAAGGAAAGGGATTAGGTATTAGCCAGCGTCTTTCCCTAGATGCGGGAGAGAGAGATGACATTCTGTGTGTAGGGGTGTCTCCGAGAGATAGATGGAAATGATATAGTCAGTTGTTACGGAGCTCTGCTGATGTCAAATGTTGAATTCCAATTTCTTCTGCTGGATTCATCTTTTTTTAAAAGGGCAGTTTCAACTGTTAAAACAAAGGCACTGGCGTAAGATGGCTGCCACAGGTCACCTGATGCATGGGACTGCAAGCCGGCCAAGCTTTTGGATACTTTGAAAAGTGAAATATAATGAATGTGCCCAGACCACATCCTTATGGATTTCCTAGTTGCCCTTAGAAATCTTAGAAACCCTACAGCACAGAAAGAGGCCATTCGGCCCATCGAGTCTGCACCGACCACAATCCCACCCAGGCCCTACCCCCATATTCCTACATATTTACCCACTAATCTCTCTAACCTACCCATCCCAGGACACTAAGGGCAATTTTAGCATGGCCAATCAACCTAACCTGCACATCTTTGGACTGTGGGAGGAAACCGGAGCACCCGGAGGAAACCCACGCAGACACGAGGAGAATGTGCAAACTCCACACAGACAGTGACCCGAGCCGGGAATCGAACCCAGGTCCCTGGCGCTGTGAAGCAGCAGCGCTAACCACTGTCCTACCGTGCCGCCCAATTCTGCTCCTAACTTTTACGGTCTTATTGACTTTGTGTCTTGAGGGCTACCAGCTAACAAAGAACTGCTGGTAACTATATCCCCGCATTGTAGGCAGATGGTTGGAACTCCCTTGTTAAGCTGAACAGACTATCAATGGACTATCCATGACATATTGACATATCAATGGCCAGTTGTCACATAATCGAAAGGTTTTGATTTTTGAAATGTCTCTTATTCTGAAACCCTGCTGCCTTTGGGGCAGAATCGAGAAGGACGATCTCAGAGCAGCAACCAAGCTCTCTCTCTCTCAATTAAAGTGATCCCTGCCCGCCCCCTGTGCACAGTTGACAGAGAGATTCGAAGGAAAACTCGTCATTCCAAGGCAGAGTTTCCAGGAAAAGATCCAAGGACTCAGTCACAGCAGCGAAGGACTCATAACCAGTGAAGACTTTATGGCTGGAATTTTACCATCCCGCCCACGATGGGAATCAGAGCGGGCGAGGGGCAGACCATGGAAAGGTCCATTGACCTCAGATGGGACTTTCCTGTTTCAGGGCGGGAGGGGCCGTAAAACCCCACCTTATATCTTTGACTATTAATGTTGAATCTTAACTGTGTGTCCGTGTGTGCGTATGAGTGTGTGTGAGTGTGTGTCTGTGTGTGTGCGTGTGAGAGTGTGTGTCTGTGTCTGTGTGTGTGTGTGTGTGTCTGTGTGTGTGTGTGAGTGTGTGAGTGTGTGTCTGTGTGTGTGAGTGAGTGTGTGTCTGTGTGTCTGTGTGAGTGTGTGTCTGTGTGTGAGTGTGTGTGTGTGTCTGTGTGCGCGTGAGAGTGTGTGAGTTTGTGTCTGTGTGTGAGTGTGTGTGCATGTGAGAGTATGTGTCTGTGTGTCTGTGTGAGTGTGTGTCTGTGTGTGAGTGTGTGTGTGTGTGTGAGTTTGTGTGTGAGTGTGTGAGAGTATGTGAGTGTGTGTCTGTGTGGGTGTGTGAGTGTGTGTGTGTGCAAGAGTGTGTGTATGTGTGAGAGTGTGTGTATGAGTGTGTGTGGGTGTGTGTGAGAGTGTGTGTGTGTGTGAGTGTGTGTGTGTGTGTGAGTGTGAGTGAGTGTGAGTGAGTGTGTGTGGGTGTGTGTGAGTGTGTGTGTGTGTGGGTGTGTGTGTGTGGGTGGGTGTGAGTGTGTGAGTGTGTGTGAGTGTGTGTGTGTGTGTGTGTGTGTGTGAGTGTGTGTGTGTGTGGGTGTGTGTGTGTGGGTGTGTGTGAGTGTGTGTGTGAGTGTGTGTGAGTGTGTGTGGGGGTGTGAGTGTGTGTGTGTGAGTGTGAGTGTGTGTGTGTGAGTATGAGTGTGTGTGTGTGTGTGAGTGTGAGTGTGGGTGAGTGTGTGTGGGTGTGTGTGGGTGTGTGTGTGTGGGTGTGTGAGTGTGAGTGTGTGTGTGTGGGTGTATGTTGCGACAGTCAGGGTGTTTAAAGTTTATTTATTAATGTCACAAGTAGGCTTACATTAACACTGCAATGAAGTTACTGTGAAAATCCCCGAGTCGCCACACTCCGGCGCCTGTTCAGGTTACACTGAGGGAGAATTTAACACGGCCAATGCACCCTAACCAGCACGTCTTCCGGACTGTGGGAGGAAACCGGAGCAAATTCCAAAGTAATTTCCCATTGGTGTGGAACTGGCCAAATTGAGTGACTCCGCCCACCACAATTCCCGCAGCTGGTGGAAGGAAGGGAAACGTTCCGTCGGATAAAAGCAAATCACTGCGGGTGCTGGAATCTGAAACCAAAAGAGAAAACACTGGAAAATCTCAGCAGGTCTGGCAGCATCTGTGAGGAGAGAAAAGAGCTGATGTTTCGAGTCCAGGTGACCCTTTGTCAAAGCTAAAAGGCACGGAAAGTGGGAGATATTAATACTGCAGGGGGAGGGGATGAAAGATGAGTCATAGCCACAGAAACCAGGGGAAAGGCTGCTAATGGCAGCCCACTGAGAGAATAGAAAGTGTGAATGACCAAACGGCAGAGAAGCTAAAATCAGAGGGGAAGCTGTGACAGATGAAGATGTTGTGGGTCGGAGGGGAGAGATGGGTGGGAGAGAGGTTAAATTGAGAAAAAGGGGGAAAGGGGAAGCAAAGGGGAAGAAAAGGCAAGGAAGGGGAGGGTAAAATGGGGGAAAGAGTGGGGGGGGGGAAATAAAGAAAGACGATAAAGAAATAAAAGGTAGGGAACAGTAAAAAATTATACAATAAAAACTAAGGAGTCAAGGTGAGGTGGAGCTAATCAGCTAAAGTTGTTGAATTCGATGTTCAGACCAGGGGGCTGTAATGTGCTTAGCCTTCTGTTCTCTCTGTGGGCTGCCATTAGCAGCCTTTCCCCTGGTTTCTGTGGCTATGACTCATCTTTCATTCTCTCCCCCTGCAGTATAAATATCTCCCACTTTCCATGCCTTTTAGCTTTGACGAAGGGTCATCTGGACTCGAAGCATCATCCCTTTTCTCTCCTCACAGACGCTGCCGGACCTGCTGAGAGATTTTCCAGAATTTTCTCTTTCGGGAGAATTCCGCCAATATCTTTACCTCAGTGGGATTTTAGCGCAGTAACAAAAGAAAACGACCCCGTATGTGTTTAAACTCACAAAAGCTTGCCGGATTGAATTTTGTTTTGGGCGTAAATAATTAAGCACGTGCACTGAACTGGCAACTGCACCCTTAGAAATTTCGTAAGCCCCACCCCCTCTCCCCCCCCTCCCCGTTCAAAACAATCGGGGGACGGGGAAGAAAAGAGGTGTGTGGGGGGAGAAAACTGGTACCCCCTCCAAATCTGGTCTTAACACAGCGCATCGTTACTTCGCTCGAAGCACAAGCCAGTTTGGAGAAATGCCCAGTCTTTTTTTTTGTTTTCAAACCCCAATTCCGTGTCGCTACAGAAAGTAAAAGAAACATTTTGTAAGCGCTAAGCAGTTGCCAATCAGATCTGTTCTTCCTGAGGGGATTGACCCGTTCTTATGTCAGGCTTGAAGTAGACATCTAATAGCTTCATTGACTGAGAATGATCAGGATTTCAATGGACAATCTCTCTTCATGGCCTAATGTGATAGCGGCATAGATTGAAGGCAAACCCGAGAGGTCGGAATGAAATCTCGGAGATGAAACTGCCAATTTAATACGCAAGGGGCTAACTGCGTTTGTTCATTTCTTATTTCCAATTGGACCACTCCCCTGACACTCAAGACTGATGCTTCCAGTTTAGAACTTCCACCCCTGGCACAAATCACTCTGGTAATTCAGACTTACATATAATGCTCATAAATCTCTGCTCAGAACCATTTACCCCCACCTCCCCCCGCACCCCCCCCCCCCCCCCCCAACCCTGGCTCCAAGCCAACTCACAGCTTATCAGACCACAGGACGTAGGAGCAGAAGTAGGCCATTCACCCCATCGAGATGTAGGGCTAAGAGGTTGTCTCCCCTTGTGGGGAAGTCTGGTGTTGGAATGTAACCGGTGACAACTTTGTCTTGGATGTAATGTGACCAATGGTAACAAGCTGTAAGGGTCAGCTGACCCAGTAAACCATGGAACCAATTACAGAGTGATGTAATAGTCAGCTGACTCACTATAAATAAGAACCTGTTTGGAATTGTGGGGAGCTTAAAAGTTAAAGTTTATTTATTAGTCACAAATAAGGCTTACATTAACACTGCAATGAAGTGACTGTGAAATTACCCTAGTCGCCACAGTCCGGTGAATGTTTGGGTCAATGCACCCTAACCAGCACGTCTTTCAGACTGCGGGAGGAAACCGGAGCTCCCGGAGGAAACCCACGCAGACACGGGGAGAACGTGCAAACTCCACACAGATAGTGAACCAAGTCGGGAATCGAACCTGGTTCCCTGGCGCTGTGAGGCAGCAGTACTAACCACCGTGCTACCGTGCCACCCTTGGAGTGGCCTAGGGCAAGGCCCCAAGTTTGGAATAATAAAGTTTCTTTATGAAACCCTTTCTTTAATTTATAAGTCGGAGTCAGTTTTATTATATTTTTTATTGTCTGCATTCGAAGAGTTCCTTCTGAAGAAACATCTCGGACCAGATTTTTAAATTCAAATCAGATTTCACCATCTACCGTGGTGGGATTCGAACTCAGGTCCCCAGAGCAT
The DNA here is from genome assembly GCF_964213995.1 of Mustelus asterias. Taxonomy (NCBI): domain Eukaryota; kingdom Metazoa; phylum Chordata; class Chondrichthyes; order Carcharhiniformes; family Triakidae; genus Mustelus; species Mustelus asterias. The sequence goes on along the minus strand of NC_135821.1, from coordinate 1,581,269 downwards.
TGCCCTGGGCTTCTGGATTAATGGTCCGGTGACAACACCACTGCCTCCCCCGTGTTGTTGTATTGACTGAGGAAGTCCGGCTGGAAAGGAACATAGTTAATTATCAAATGCAAAGTCAAAGCACCGCCGTGTTGTCCACACACTAATCCCTGCTATTCTTTTTTGGCCAAGCGAATAAACTGAATCAAACAAACTGAGGGACAAATTCAAAGGGGCTGCCACCCCCCCGAAAAAGACGGGACCAGCCCCAAAACAAAAGACAAATCAGAAAGCAACCCATAGAGTCTAAAACCAGAGGGCATAACCTTAGAGTAAGGTGGGGGGGGGTCGCCCATTTCAGACAGAAATGAGGAGGAATTTCTTCTCAGAGGGGAGTGAATCTGTGGAATTCTTTACTGCAGAAGGCTGTCGAGGCTGGGTCGTTAAGTATGATCAAGGCTGAGACAGACAGATTTTTAATCGGTAACGGAATTGAGGGTAAATGGAAAATGCTTCGGATGCTGGAATCTGAAACATAAGCGGAAAATGCCTGAAAATCTCAGCAGGTCCGACATAAAGGTAATTCATTAGTCACAAGTAAGGCTTCCATTAACACTGCAATGAAGTTACTGTGAAATTCCTCCAGTCGCCACACTAATTCCTGTAACCCTCGGTAAGGGTGATGGGTCATCCAGACTCGAAACGTTGGCTTTATTTTCCTGTGAAGTTACTGTGAAATTCCTCTAGCCGCACCCTAACCAGCACGCCTTTCAGACTGTGGGAGGAAACCAGAGCACCCGGAGGAAACCCACACAGACACGGGGAGAAGGTGCCAACTCCACACAGACAGTGACCCAAGCCGGGAATTGAACCCGGGTCCCTGGCGCTGTGAGGCAGCAGTGCTAACCACTGTGCCACCGTGCCACCATATTCTGTGGAGAGAGAATAGAGCCAGTGCTTCGAGTCTGGATGATCCTTCATCCTGATCAAGGGTTATGGGAATAAGGTGGGAAAGTGGCATTGAGGATTATCACATCAGATTCCCAGGGATAAAATACTCCGCCATTCAATGAGATTGTGACTGATAGGAGCATAGGAATGAGGAGCAGAAGGAGGCAAATGCAGCCCTTCTCGCCTGCTCCGCCATTCAATCATATCATGGGGAGAGTTACAGGACAAAGAGATCGAGGGGTACAGGTTCATAGCTCCTTGAAAGTGGAGTCACAGGTGGACAGAGTGGTGAAGAAGGCATTCGGCATGCTTGGTTTCATTGGTCAGAACATTGAATACAGGAGTTGGGACGTCTTGTTGAAGTTGTACAAGACATTGATAAGGCCACACTTGGAATACTGTGTACAGTTCTGGTCACCCTATTATAGAAAGGATATTATTCAACTAGAAAGAGTGCAGAAAAGATTTACTAGGATGCTACCGGGACTTGATGGTTTGAGTTATAAGGAGAGACTGGATAGACTGGGACTTTTTTCTATGGAGCGTAAGAGGCTGAGGGGTGATCTTATAGAGGTCTATAAAATAATGAGGTGCATAGATCAGCTAGATAGTCAATATCTTTTCCCAAAGGTAGAGGAGTCTAAAACTAGAGGGCATGGGTTTAAGGTGAGAGGGGAGAGATGCAAAAGGGTTCAAAGGAGCAATTCTTTCACACAGAGGGTGGTGAGTGTCTGGAACAAGCTGCCAGAGGTAGTAGTAGAGGTGGGTACAATTTTGTCTTTTAAATGCATTTAGATAGTTACATGGGTAAGATGGGTATAGAGGGATATGGGCCAAAAGCGGGCAATTGGGACTAGCTTAGGGGTTTAAAAAAAAGGGTCGGCATGGACAAGTTGGGCCGAAGGGCCTGTTTCCATTCTGTTAAACCTCTATGACTCTATGGCTGATCTCTCCCTGGTCTCAAATCCACCTCCCCACCTGTTCCCCATAACCCTTTAACCCATTTTTTAAATCAGAAATATATCTATCTCCTTCTTGAAACCATTCAATGATTCAGACTCCCACCGTGCGATGGGGCAGCAAGTTCCACAAATTCACCATCCTCTGTGAGAAGTAGTTCCTCCTCATCTCAGTTTTAAATCTACCGCCTCTCAACCTATACCCTGTGACCTCTTGTTCTAGATTGCCCCACAAGGGGAAACATTTGGTCTACATTTACTTTATCAATCCCTTTTAATATCTTATACACCTCGATCAGATTTTTGATTTGATTTATTATTGTCACATGTATTAACATACAGTGAAAAGTATTGTTTCTGGCGCGCTATACAGACAAAGCATACCGTTCATAGAGAAGGAAAGGAGAGAGTGCAGAATGTAGTGTTACAGTCATAGCTAGGGTGTAGAGAAAGATCAACTTAATGCGAGGTAGGTCCATTCAAAAGTCTGACGGCAGCAGGGAAGAAGCTGTTCTTGAGTCGGTTGGTACGTGACCTCAGACTCTTGTATCTTCTTCCTGACTGAAGAAGGTGGAAGAGAGAATGTCCGGGGTGCGTGGGGTCCTTAATTATGCTTTGCTAAAGTCCGGCGAGTACAAGCCCAAACTGTTTAATCTCTCCTAATACGTCAACCCTTTCATCCCAGGAATCCGATGTGACAATCCTCAACTCTACTTTCCCACCTTATTCCCGTAACCCTCGGTAAGGGTGATGGGTCATCCAGACTCGAAACATTGTCTCTATTTTCTCTCCACAGATGCTGTCAGACCTGCTGAGATTTTCCAGCATTTTTCTGTTTTTATTTCAGATTCCAGCATCCTCAATATTTTGTGTTCACCCTTGATTCCCTTACTGATTAAAAATCTGTCTATCTCAGCCTTGAACAGACTTAATGATCCAGCCTCTACATTTCTCTGTGGTAAAGAATTCCACAGATTCTCTGAGAGAAGAATTTCCTCCTCCCTGTCAAAAATGGGTGACCCCCTTACTCTGAGATGATGCCCTCTGGTCCAAGACTCTCCCACAAGGGGAAAGAACCTCTCAGCATCGACCCTGTCAATCCCCCTGAGAATCCAATATGTCTCAATAAGGTCGCCTCTCATCCTTAAACTCCAATGAGTACAGGCCCAACCTACTCACCCTCTCCTCATAACAAAATCCCTCCATACCCGGGATCAACCTAGTGAACCTTCTCTGGACTGCCTCCAATACCAATTTGCCTTCCCTTAGATAAGGGATCTAAAGCTGTTCACAATATTCCAGATGTGGTCCAACTAGTGCCTTGTAATAGTTTTTATCGAGACTTCCCTATTTTTATACTCCAATCTCTTTGAAATAGCACCCCCACTGTGTTCAAAGATGTGCCGGTTAGGTGGATTGACCATGCCAAATTGCCCCTTAGTGTCCAAAGATGTGCCAGTTAGGTGGATTGGCCATGCTAAATTGCCCCTTAGTGTCCAAAGATGTGCAGGCTAGGTGGATTGGCCATGCTAAATTGCCCCTTAGTGTCCACAGATGTGCAGGTTAGGTGGATTGGCCATGCTAAATTGCCCCTTAGTGTCCAAAGATGTACAGGTTAGGTGGATTGGCTATGCTAAATTGCCCCTTAGTGTCCAAAGATGTGCAGGTTAGGTGGATTGGCCGTGCTAAATTGCCCCTTAGTCTCAGGGGGACTAGCTAGGGTAAATGCATGGGGTTATGGGGATAGGGCCTGAGTGAGATTGTGGTTGGTGCAGACTCGATGGGCCGAATGGCCTCCTTCTGCACTGTGATTCTATGATTCTATTCTATGATGAAGGCCAATGTTCCTGGATGTTATATAAACGATCTGGAAGAAGGTGTAACTGGGGTGATCAGTAAGTTTGCGGATGACACAAAATTGGCAGGACTTGCAGATAGTGAGGAGCATTGTCAGAGGCTACAGAAGGATATAGATAGGCTGGAAATTTGGGCAAAGAAATGGCAGATGGAGTTCAATCCTGATCAATGCGAAGTGATGCATTTTGGTAGAAATAATGTAGGGAGGAGCTATACGATAAATGGCAGAACCATAAAGGGTGTAGATACGCAGAGGGACCTGAGTGTGCAAGTCCACAGATCCTTGAAGGTGACGGCACAGGTGGAGAAGGTGGTGAAGAAGGCATATGGCATGCTTGCCTTTATAGGACGGGGCATAGAGTATAAAAGTTGGGGTCTGATGTTGCAGATGTATAGAACGTTGGTTCGGCCGCATTTGGAATACTGCGTCCAGTTCTGGTCGCCACACTACCAGAAGGACGTAAAGGCTTTGGAGAGAGTACAGAGGAGGTTTACCAGGATGTTGCCTGGTATGGAGGGGCTTAGTTATGAGGAGAGATTGGGTAAACTGGGGTTGTTCTCCCTGGAAAGATGGAGGATGAGGGGAGACTTAATAGAGGTGTATAAAATTATGAAAGGCATAGATAGGGTGAACGGTGGGAAACTTTTCCCCAGGTCGGTGGTGATTTTCACGAGGGGTCATAGGTTCAAGGTGAGGGGGGGGGGAGGTTTAACACAGATATCAGAAGGACATATTTTACACAGAGGGTGGTGGGAGCCTGGAATGCGCTGCCAGGCAAGGTGGTGGAGGCGGACACACTGGGAACGTTTAAGACTTATCTAGATAGCCATATGAACGGAGTGGGAATGGAGGGATACAAAAGAATGGTCTAGTTTGGACCAGGGAGCGGCGCGGGCTTGGAGGGCCGAAGGGCCTGTTCCTGTGCTGTATTGCTCTTTGTTCTTTGTTCCACTCACCTTCCCAATTACCTCATGAACTTGCATGCTAGTTTTTAATGATTTATGCACAAGGTCCCCCAAACTCCTCTGTGCTGCAGACTTTCTCCATTTAGATCATATTCAGCTCTTCATTCTTCCTACCAAAGAGTGTAACTTCACATTTTCCTACATTCTATTCCATCTGCCAAGTTTTTGCCCACTCACTAATCTGTCTACCTCTGTCTGCAGACTCTAAGGACGCGATTTTACAATTTTTTGTCGAAGTGCTGGGTGGACTGGAAACTGGGGGAGTTTCAGATCTGTCTTTTGGGCGTGTTTTTAGCCCCCCCCCACCCGCTACCACCCCCGCCCCCCCATACACACTCTACCTGCAAAATTCCGAGGGAGCCTGTTGCTCGCTGGAGAAGCCTGTGGACGGGGCTTAATGTGCCCAAAAGCCTGCAGAGGGAGCGAGTGTGCATGTGCAGCATCTGGGGCCTGCTCATGAGCAGCAACAGGGTCTGACAGGAAAGGGAGAGCTGTCAGGACCCTGTCCCCATCCCCCATCCCCGCAATTGCGGGGGCCTGCAGCTGAGATACAGCCCCCACTGACCCCCCCCCCTCCCGCTGCCTGGACCGATCGCAGATCCCCCTCCTTCCCCCACCGATCGTTGCAGAGAGGCAACGCTCCCCCTCCCCCCCCCCCGCAGCTGATCGCTGTGGAATGGCAACAGGCGTCTCTTCTATTAGCCCGCCCCACTCGCCCCTCCCCATTGGCCCCACCCGCCCGGCCCTGCACTCACTGGCCCTTCCCCCATTAGCCCCGCCCCCACTGACCTTGCCCCCCCCCCACTGGCCCCTCCCCCATTAGCCCTGCCCCCTGGCACTGCCCAGTGGACAATGTCCAGGTGCCAGGATGGCACTGCCAGACTGGCACAGCCCAAGGGGCCACTCCATCTTTCCATCGGCCTGCCCAGGAGGCCTCAATGGCCTCTGGTTCCACTGGTGAGACCAAGTCGACTGCTTCCCATTCATGGGGAGAGTGTCTATTCCTCGCCGGGATGAACCGTTCCCGGCGAGGTCATAAAGGGAGGGGGGTGGGGGGGGGGCGGGGGGGGGGGCATTTGAGCGCCGGGCTCGCTAAGCAGATGCAAAACAGCATTTGAATAAATTTACATACATTAAACTGTCTCCCGCCCATTTCCAGTGAGAGGCTGACCGCACCAGAAATCCGGCGCTCATAAAATGGCGCCGGTCGCGAAAACCGGCGCCAACAGCGCTAATCGCTTTATGCCCCACAAATGGGCACAACGTGATGGTAAAATCACCCCAGTTGTGCCATCCTCACCACTTGCCTTCCCAGCTTAACCAACCTCCACCATCTAACTAGAATCATAAAATCCCGATAGTACAGAAGGAGGCCATTCGGCCCATCGGCTCTGCACTGACTCTCCGACGGAGCAGCTTAGCCAGGCCCTATTTCTATAACCCCGCGCAATTCCCATGGGTAATCTCTCTCCAACCTGCACATCTTTGAACACGAATAAGGGTCGAGAGTTGACTTTGACTAATCCATCTAACCTGGTTAGCACTGCTGCCTCACAGCACCAGGGACCCGGGTTCAATTCCAGCCTCGAGTCACCGTCAGTGTGGAGTTTGCACGTTCTCCTCGTGTCTGCGTGGGTTTCCTCCGGGTGCTCCAGTTTTCTCTCTTGGACACTAAGGGGCAATTTAGCATGGCCAATCCACCTAATCTACACATCTTTGGACACCAAAAGGCAATTCAGTATTGAAAATCCACCTAACCTGCACATCTTTAGACACTAAGGGTAATTTTATCATGGTCAATCCATCTAACTTACACATCTGTGGACACTAAGGGGCAATTTAGCATGGTCTGCTCACGCTCCCAGTCCTTACCTTCTTACAGAAGATAGCACCTCTGGCAGTGCAGCACACCCTCTGTGGGAATGTCACTCGAGACAAAGGGCTTAATCCTCTATGAGGTCTTAACTCAGAGGTGAGAGGAGCCACCATCAGCTGGTGCCTAATTCATTCATTGTTGGTTTAGCTCCAGGTATGTACTCGCATCCACAGGAGTGTCTGTGATCGGGATGCCTGTATCTGAGGACGCAGTGGTTGACTCTATGGGGGGGTTCGATATCAAAGGATCTCACTGGGCTAAGGTCAGACTTCAAATTGCCCCTACCCCACTACTGTCATCGCCCTTCCTTTAACCTCGGGGGGGGCCTCATTCTGCTGCCTGAAGTAACAGCGCCGCAACAAAGCCTATCAAAGCCTAGGTAATGAAGGTCGCGGCCCGGGGGCAGAAAGCTGCGCTCCTTTGAACAACAGCTACACACATCAATCGCCTGTGGGATGAAAGTCCCTCACCGCTGCAGGGACCTCAGTGATCTATCAATGAACAGCACCAGGCTGCAACATAGGTATGTGCTGCTGAGCATTGCAAACATTCCCTGGCTGATCCGTCCATTAACCCCTCAGGTTGGGGCCCAAAACCATGGGAGAGGCGGGGAAGGAAAGAAGGTCGCACATGTGTGCATGTGCGGAAAGGAGGGGCAAACACAAGAATGCTGAATTTCAATCACAGGGGTGGCACAGTGGTTAGCGCTGCTGCCTCACAGCGCCATTGTCCCAGGTTCAATTCCCAGCCATGGATCATTGTCTGTGCGGAGTTTGCACAGTTCTCCCCGTGTCTGCGTGCTCCGGGTGCTCCGGTTTCCTCCCACAGTCCAAAGATGTGAGGGTTAGATGGTTGGTCATGCTAAATTGCCCTTTAGTGTCCAAAGATATGTTGGTATGGAGATTGGCCATACTAAATTGCCCCTTAGTATCCAAAGATATGCAGATTAGGTGGATTGGCCATGCTAAATTGTCCCGTTGTGTCCAAAGATGTGTAGGTTAGGTGGATTGGCCATGCTAAACTGCCCCGTAGTGTCCAAAGGTTATGGAGATTAACCATGGTAAATGCGTAGGGTTGCGGGGATAGGCTGGCGGGGGAAATATGCTCTGACGGAGAGTTAGTGCAGACTCGATGGGCCGAATAGCCTCCTTCGGGGCTGCAGGGATTCTTGAAATTCTTGCGAATTTCTCGGCACTCTCTGCTTTCCGCACCGCTGATTTCCTAATTCCAATTCATGGAGAATGCCAGCCGTGTCAATCCGTGGATTTGGAGAATACTCTTTAATTGATTCCAGATGCGTGGCTGAAAGAAAGATTGCAGTTGAGCTGTGTCAACAGAAATCTGAACTGATACCTGTGCGGAGAGCCGGCATGAGGGATGATGCACTGAGATTTCTCTTTGTCCAGTGTTCCAGCGATGTCAAATGTCTCCACCAACCAACTGTCTATTTATATAGAAAGAAACAAAGAATGAAATAACAAAGAAAAGTATAGAATCATAGAATCCCTACAGTGCAGAAGGAGGCCACTCAGCCCATCGAGTCTGCACCGTCCACAATCCCACCCAGGCCCCATCCCCATTATCCCATGCATTTACCCTGACACTAAGAGGCAAGTTAGTATAGCCGATCCGCCTAACCCGCACATCTTTGGACTGTGGGAGGAAACCGGAGCACCCGGAGGAAACCCACGCAGACACGGGGAGAACGTGCCAACTCCGCCCAGAGAGTGACTCAAGCCGGGAATCGAACCCGGGTCCCTGGCACTTTGAGGCAGCAGTGCTAACCACTGTGCCACTGCGCCACAGTACAGCACAGGAACAGGCCCTTCGGCCCTCCAAGCCTGCGCCAATCATGATGCCTGCCTGAACAAAAGCCGTATGCACTTACAGAGTCCGTATCCTTCCATTCCCATCCTATTCATGTATTTGTCTAGTTGCCCCTTCAATGCCGCTATCGTACCCGCTCCCACCACCTCCCTGGGCAGCGCGTTCCAGACACTCACCACCCTCTGTGTAAAGAACTTGCCTCACACATCTCCTCTAAACTTTTCCCCAAGCACCTTAAACCTATGTCCCCGAGTACTTGGCTTTTCTACCCTAGGAAAGAACATCTGACTATCCACTCTGCCCATGACACTCATAATCTTGTAAACCTCTATCAGGTCACCCCTCAACCTCCGTCGTTCCAGTGAGAACCAACCGAGTTTATCCAACCTCTCCTCATAGCTAATACCCTCCTGACCAGGCAACATCCTGGTAAACCTCTTCTGTCCCCTCTCCAAAGCATCCACATCCTTCTGCTAGTGTGGTGACCAGAATTGTACACAATATTCTAAATGAGGCCTAACTAAGGTTCTGCACAGCTGCAGCATGACCTGCCAACTTTTATACTCAATGCCCCGACCGACGAAGGCAAGCGTGCCATTTGCCTTCTTGACTACCTTATCCACCTGTGTTGCCACTTTCAGTGATTGGTGGACATGTACGCCCAGATCTCTCTGCCTGTCAATACTCCTCAGGGTTCTACCATTTACTGCATAATTCCTACATGCATTGGACCTTCCAAAATGCATTTCCAAAATCTCACACCAAGGCGCAATTTAGCATGACCAATCCACCTAACCTACACATCTTTGGACACGAAGGGGCAATTTAGCATGGCCAATCCACCTAACTCGCACATCTTTGGACACGAAGGAACAATTTAGAATGCTAAATAGGATCCGCCTATCCAGCACGTCTTTCAGACTGTGGGAGGAAACCGGGGCACCCGGAGGAAACCCACGCAGACACGGGGAGAACGTGCAAACTCCACACAGACAGTGACCCAAGCTGGGAATCAAACCTGGGTCCCTGGCGCTGCGAGGCAGCAGTGCTAACCACTGTGCCACCGTGCTGCCCCCTTGTGACAGAAATAAATAAACTTTATGGGATCTTTTGCATCCACCCAGGTGAGGCCTCATTTCGACATCTTATCCAGAGGGCGACAAAGGGCAGCACTTGGGTGTCAACCCCCCAACTGTTTGGGCTAAAGTCCCAGAGTTCAAATTATACCAAGAACCCTGTTCTTTAGAGACAAGCGTTCTGTCAACAGCGCCACAGCTGACATCACCCATGGCGTCACTTCCTCATCAAGTCCCAATTTACTTCATAGGCAAGAGTTACATTTGAAGAGTAGTCATCGATTGGAGAGAGAGACAATTTGATTTGATTTGATTTATTATTGTCACTTGTATTAACATACAGTGAAAAGTATTGTTTCTTGAGCGCTATATAGACAAAGCATACCGTTCATAGAGAAGGAAAGGAGGGAGTACAGAACGTAGTGTTAAAGTCATAGCTCGGGGTGTAGAGAAAGACCAACTTAATGCGAGGTAGGTCCATTCAAACGTCTGAAAGCAGCAGGGAAGAAGCTGTTCTTGAGTCGGTTGGTACGTGACCTCAGACTTTTGTATCTTTTTCCCGACGGAAGAAGGTGGAAGAGAGAATGTCCGGAATGCGTGGGGTCCTTAATTATGCTGGCTGCTTTGCCGAGGCAGCGGGAAGTGTAGACGGAGTCAATGGATGGGAGGCTGGTTTGCGTGATGGATTGGGCTACATTCACGACCTTTTGTAATTTCTTGCGGTCTTGGGCAGAGCAGGAGCCATACCAAGCTGTGGTACAACCAGAAAGATGCTTTCTATGGTGCATCTGTAAAAGTTGGTGAGAGTCATAGCTGACACACAGTAAGTTCCCACAGAGGGCACTCAGATAAGAACCAACTCACTTATGTAGTGGTGCCAACTTTTTACTTGTTTATGCATTCATGGGATGTGGGTGCGCCTTGCCCATCCCTAATTGTCCCTTGAGAAGGTGGCGGGTGAACCGCCTTCTTGAACTCGCTGCAGCCCATGTGGTGTAGGTACACACACACAGTGCTATTTAGGAGGGTGGTCCAGAATTTTGACCCCAACGACAGTGAAGGAACGACCGATACATTTCCAAATCAGGATGATGAGTGGTTTAGAGGGGAACTTGCAGGTGGTGGTGTTCCCATGTGTCTGCTGCCCTTGTCCTTCTAGATGGTAGAAGTCACGGGTTTGGAAGGTGCTGTCTAAGGAGCCTTGGTGAGTTCCTGCAGTGCATCTTGTAGGTTGTACACACGGCTGCCGCTGTACCTCGGTGCTGGAGGGAGTGCATGTTTGTGGATGGGGTGCCAATAAATCATAGAACCCCTACCGTGCAGAAGGAGGCCATTCGGCCCATCGAGTCTGCACCGACCACAATCCCACCCAGGCCCTACCCCCACATATTTACCCGCTAATCCCTCTAACCTATGCGGGGCTGTTCTGCCCTGGATGGTGTCAAGCTTCATAGAATCATAGAATCCCTGCAGTACAGAAGGAGACCATTGGGCCCATCGAGCCTGCACCGACAACAATCCCACCCAGGCCCTATCCCCGTAACCCCACATATTTACCCTACTAATCCCCCTGACACTAAGGGGCAATTTAGCATGGCCAATCAACCTAACCCGCACATCTTTGGATTGTGGGAAGAAACCGGAGCACCCGGAGGAAACCCACACAGACACGGGGAGAAAGTGCAAATTCCGCACAGGCAGTGACCCAAGCCAGGAATTGAACCCGGGTCCCTGGCGCTGTGAGGCAGCAGTGCTAACCACTGTGCCACCATGCCGCCCCAAGCTTCTTGAATGTTGTTGGAGCTGCACCCATCCAGGCAAGTGGAGAGCATTCCATCACACTCCTGACTTGTCCATGTAGATAGTGGACAGACTTTGGGGAGTCAGGAGATGAGTTACTCCCCACGGGACTCCCAATCTCTTACCCACTTTGGTAGCCACGGTATTTATATGGCCAGTTTCTGGTCAATGGTAAGATGTTGATGGTGGGGATTGAGTGATGCTAGTGTCATGGAATGTCAAGGGGTGATGGTTAAATCCTCTCTTGTTGGAGATGGTCATTGCCTGGTACTTGTGTGGCGTGAATTTATTTACCTCTTGTCAGCCCAAGCCTGGATATTGCCCAGGGTTTGCTGCATAGGGACATAAACTGCTTCAGTATCTGAGGAGTTGAGAATGGTGTTGAACATTGTACAATCATCAGTAAACATCCCCACCGATGATGTAAGGAAGGTCATCGATGAAGCAGCTGAAGATAGTTGGGCCGAGGACACTACCCTGAGGAAATCCTGCAGAGGTGTCCTGGAGCTGAGATGATTGACCTCCAACCATCAAAGCCATCTTCCTTTGCATCGGAAATGACTCCAGTCAGCGGAGCGCTTTCCCCCTGATTCCCATTGATTCCAGTTTCACCAAGGCTCCTTGATGCCCCACTCGGTCGAATGCGGCCTTGATGTCAATGGCAGTCACTTTCACCTCACTTCTAGAGTTGAACCCTTTAGTCCCATGTTTGAACCAAGGCTGTAATGAGGTCAGGAGCTGAGTGACCCTAGTGGAACCCAAACTGGGCGTCAGCGAGCAGGTTATTGCTGAGCAGGTGCTGCTTGATAGCGCTGTCGATGACCCCTTCCATCACTTTACACAGGATCGAGAGTAGACTGATTGGGCGGTAATTGGCTGGGTTGGATTTGTCCTGCTTTTTGTGTACAGGACGTACCTGGGCAATTGATGGTTTGAGTTATAAGGAGAGGCTGGATAGACTGGGACTTTTTTCTCTGGAGCGTAGGAGGCTGAGGGGTGATCTTATCGAGGTCTATAAAATAATGAGGGGCACAGATCAGCTAGATAGTCAATATCTTTTCCCAAAAGTAGGGGAGTGTAAAACTAGAGGGTGTGGCTTTATGGTGAGAGGGGAGAGATACAGAAGTATCCAGAGGGGCAATTTTTTCACACAGAGGGCAGTGAGTGTCTGGAATAAGCTGCCAGAGGTAGTAGTAGAGGCGGGTGCAATTTTGTCTTTTAAAAAACATTTAGACAGTTACGTGGGTAAGATGGGTATAGAGGGATATGGGCCAAATGAGGGCAATTGGGATTAGCTTAGGGGTTTAAAAAAAAGGGCGGCATAGACAAGTTGGGCCGAAGGGCCTGTTTCCATGCTGTAAACCTCGATGACTCTGTAACTCTAATTCCCCACATTGCCTGGGTAGATCGCATGGAAGTTTGTACATTCTGTGGAGGGGGGGCACACAGCGTCCTCGTTTAATGCCTTACCTCAAAGACAGTGCAGCACCCCCTCAGTACTGCACCATGTTCCCAAGGCTCCAAGAGGCGTGTTGTTGAACAATTATGTCTTGCACTCATCAGGACAAGAATGCCAAAGGAAACAAATGACATTGCATGAGACAAAGGGTGCTGATTGGTTGGCACTCTGATTGGTTGAGGCATTCCAACGGGGAATGGATCGGGGAACAGTTAGAACATAGAACATAGAACATTACAGCGCAGTACAGGCCCTTCGGCCCTCGATGTTGCGCCGACCAGTGGTACCAATCTAAAGCCCCTCCAATCTACACTATTCCAATATCATCCATATGTTTATCCAATAACCACTTGAACGCTCTCAACGTTGACGAGTCCACCACTGCTGCAGGCAGGGCATTCCACGCCCTTACTACTCTCTGAGTAAAGACCTACCTCTAACATCTGTCCTATATCTCTCACCCCTCAATTTAAAGCTATGTCCCCTCGTGCTAGCCAACACCATCCGAGGAAAAAGGCTCTCACTATTCACCCTATCTAATCCTCTGATCATCTTGTATGCCTCTATTAAGTCACCTCTTAACCTTCTTCTCTCTAACGAAAACAACCTCAAGCCCCTCAGCCTTTCCTCATACGATTTTCCCACCATACCAGGCAACATCCTGGTAAATCTCCTCTGCACCCTTTCCAACACTTCCACTTCTTTCCTATAATACGGCGACCAGAACTGTACGCAATACTCCAAATGCGGCCGCACCAGAGTTTTGTACAGTCAAGTACAGCTGAGTTCCCTCCCCTCAGCTTTTATTGAACTGCAATAATCGTTGGCAGGAGATAGGGGGCTGGGATTCTCCGGCTGTTCACGCCGCAGTACGTCTGCCGGTGAGAACGGAGAATTTGGCGCTCCACCAAACCTCCAGTCACAGCAGCGGGACTGGAGAATCCCAGCTGCGGACGAGGTCAGAGAATTCTGGGCAAGGCTTTGCGTATGAATAGATGTAACTCCTAGCCACATTGGGAGACCAACTAGTCATTTTAAATTGGTTGCAAGTGTAATTCTTAACGTACTCAGGATTGAATCATCGAATCCCGACAGTGCAGAAGGAGGCCATTCAGCCCATTGAGTCTGCACAGACCACAATCCCACCCAGGCCCTATCCCTGCAACCCCGTATATTTGCCCTGCTAATTCCCCTGACACTAATGGCCAATCAACCTAACCCGCACATCTTTGGCCATGGGAGGAAACCGGAGCACCCAGAGGAAACCCACGCAGACACGGGGAGAACATGCAAACTCCACACAGACAGTGACCCAAGCCAGGAGTCGAACCGGGTCCCTGGTGCTGTGAGGCAGCAGTACTAACCACTGTGCCACCCCTAGCTAGTCCCCCGACCCTAATTTAGCATGGCTAAACCACCTAACCCACACATCTTTTGGACTGTGGGTGGAAACCGGCGCACCCGGAGGAAACCCATGCAGACTCGAGGGAGAATGTACGGACTCCACACAGATAGTGAGTGACCCAAGCCGGGAATCGAACCCGTATCCCTTGCGCTGTGAGGCAGCAGTGCTAACCACTGTGCCACCCTGCCACCCCATTATTCAGTAAGTGCTGTCCAATTGCAAAATCACATCTAATGTTGGACTGTGGGCCTATACACTCGATGTGCTGACCCAGGGTGAGAGTGATGCCAGTGGAACAAGGTATGTGTTGGAGCATTGGAGAATTTTTATTCCAAAGTACACTTTGGGTGGGATGCTCTGTCAGAGAAGGGGTGCAGACTCGATGGAGCGAATGGCCTCCTTCTGCACTGTGATTCTATGATGTATGTTTACAACCATGATCCAGAGGGAGTGAGTGATGATACAGTTCTGAACTCAATATTTTAAGCTTGGCAAACCCTTTCTGAATTCAAGTCTTCATTACCTGAGGCCTGTTTTATACATTACTCAGACCCCAATTCTGTAACAATTTTCACGTTTTTAAATTGTCTGGTTTTGCCAAAAAATTAACATTTCAAATTAAGGAAATTCTATTTGGGTTTCACGAAAACTTCAGTTAATAAGCCACTTTCCTTACGAGGGAATTTTTCCCCTTCTGGCCAACCCAGATCTTTATTGCTTTCTTACCTTTGTTAGGGTGGCACAGAGGTTAGCACTGCAGAAGGAGGCTATTCGACCCATCGATTCTGCACTGACTCTCCAAAAGAGCATCTTACCTAGGCCCCATCCCTGTAACCCCACATATTTACCCCACTAATACACCTAACCAGCACATCTTTGGACTGTGGGAGGAAACCGGAGCACCCGGAGGAAACCCACGCAGACACTGGGAGAATGTGCAAACTCCACATAGACAGTGACCCAAGACCGGAATCGAACCTGGGTCCCTGGCGCTGTGAGGCAATCGTGCTAACCATTATGCCACCGTGCGGTAAGATGTGCGAGTTAGGTGGATTGGCCATGCTAAATTGCCCCTTAGTGTCCAAAGATGTGCAGGTTAGGTGGATTGGCCATGCTAAATTGCCCCTTAGTGTCCAAAGATGTGCAGGTTAGGGGGATTAGCAGCGTAAATATGTGTGGTTACAGGAATAGGGCCGAGGTAAGATGCTCTGTTGGAGAGTCGGTGCAGACTTGATGGGCCGAATGGCCTCCTTCTGCACTGTGGCGATTCTAATCATTAACTTCCCTCACGTACCATTGTTACTCTGTCTTTAAATTGAAGTATTTCTTTGATTCTGTACCGACCGTATCTATTTCAGAAATCACAATCAAAATGATAATATTTACCAGAATTTTTATCACCCATTATCAGTTATGGCAATCTCCCTGAAACTTAGGAGCTGGGATTCGATTGTAGGAGTTTAATTATGCTCACTCATTTCGTCGTGATTGCTTCAGTAAGTTCAAGTTTATTTATTAGAGACAAGGCTTACATTCACAATGCAATGAAGTTACTGCGAAAATGCCCAAGTCGCCACACTCCGGCACCTGTTCGGGTACACTGAGGGAGAACTTAGCACGGTCAATGCACCCTAACCACCCGGAGTGTGGGAGGAAACCGGACACCCGGAGGAAACCCACGCAGACACAGGGAGAACGTGCAGACTCCGCACAGACAGTGACCCAAGCCGGGAATCGAACCCGGGTTTGTGTTGCTGTGAGGCAGCAGTGGGACTCGAACCCAGAGAGTCTAGCTCAGAGGCAGGGATGATAACCCCACTGCACCACCAGACCTCCTTCCAACATATTTCACCAAAGTGTTTGTTATCAGACACAAGTCATATAAGAACATGTTAGCACGGTGACTAAAGGCTCCATCAACAGGATAGGTTCTAAGCAGTATTGAAAGGATGGACAGACAGAGGGGTACACAGCCTCTATAATCTCTTTATTTACATACACCACTAGCAGTTATAGAGAGATTACAAACAGTTATAAATATGCGCTTGAATATTAAACGGGACAGTCTCCATTATTTTTTTCCTCACAAACTTGCCGGGCAATAACGTCACTATAAATGTCACCTCAAAGGGCACGTTGGAGTAAATCAACAAGGAGGGAAGGCAGGTTAAACCAGGAGTTAAGAGGCGGTGATAACAAAGTGGCTTGAAAGGCTGCAGATCTTACTGGGGAAAGATAGATGAAAGGTGCTGATAGATTGAGTGCCAAACATAGAACATAGAACATAGAACAGTACAGCACAGAACAGGCCCTTCGGCCCATGATGTTGTGCCGAGCTTTAATCTGGAAAGGAATGAGTTCGAGAAAGAGGCGAGACACTGAGGACAAATGCCAATGCGTCACTTTGTTGCTATGGATGGAGAACGCTTCGTTTAAAGTTTTTAAAGAGGATTTCAAATGCACGACATCAGGGTGGACACTCCAGTGCTGAGAGAAGGAGCGAGAGAGAGAGAGCACGGTATAGTCTGGATGTGCCACCTTCATCTGGAGATGTCAAACTATGTCAGGTTGCCATGAGAGATTCTAACGACCACCACCGTCGTTGCATAGGGTGTTGGTGAGACCACGTCTGGAGTACTGTGTCCAGTTTTGGTCTCCTTAATGGAGGAAGGATGTGTCATAGAATCATACAGTGCAGAAAGAGGCCATTCGGCCCATCGAGTCTGCACCAACCACAATACCACCCAGGCCCTATCCCCATATCCCGACATATTTACCCACTAATCCCTCTAACCTATGCATCCCGGGACACGAAGGGGCAATTTAGAATGACCAATCAACCTCGCCCGCACACCTTTGGACTGTGGGAGGAAACCGGAGCACCCGGAGAATGTGCAAACTCCACACAAACAGTGACCCGAGCCGGGATTCGAACCCAGGTCCCTGGAGCTGTGAAGCAGCAGTGCTAACCACTGTGCTACCGTGCCGCCCCATAGAATAGAATCCGTACGGTACAGAAGGAGGCCATTCGGCCCATCGAGCCTGCACTGGCAACAATCCCACTCATAACCCCACATATTTACCTGCTAATCTCCCCAAAACTAGAGTCAATTTAGCACGGCCAATCCACCTAACCTGCACATCTTTGGAATGTGGGAGGAAACCGGAGCACCCGGAGGGAACCCACGCAGACACGGGGAGAATGTGCAGACTCCGCACAGACAGTGACCCAAGGCGGGAATCGAACCCGGTTCCTGGCGCTGTGAGGTAGCAGTGCTAATTACTGTGCCGCCCAGTGTGGCGGCATTGGAGGCAGTTCAGAGGAGGTTCACCAGATTGATTCCGGGGATGAAAGGGTTGACGTATGAGGAGAGATTAAACAGTTTGGGTTTGTACTGGCTGGAGTTTAGAAGGATGAGGGGGGATCTGATCGAGGTATGTAACATTCTGAAAGGGATTGATAGTGTAAATGTAGACCGAATGTTTCCCCTTGTGGGGCAATCTCGAACAAGAGGTCACAGGTATAGGTTGAGAGGCGATAGATTTAAAACTGAGACGAGGAGGAACTACTTCTCACAGAGGGAGGTGAATTTGTGGAACTCGCTGCCCTATAGCGCGGAGGAGCCTGAATTGTTAAATGGTTTCAAGAAGGAGATGGATATATTTCTGATAGAAAACAGATTAAAGGGATATGGGGAACAGGTGGTGGGGGGTGGATCTGAGACCAGGGAGAGATCAGCCATGATCTGATTGAATGGCGGAGCAGGCTCCAAGCGCTGAATTTGCCGATTTCTGCTCCTAGTTCCTAAGTCCCTCTATTGAATAAAAGCAGCATCCCACACAATGGGCGAAATTTTCCAGCCCCGCATGCCGGTGGGATTTTCCGGTCCCGCCGCAGTCATGGGGTTTTAAATGGCTTGCCGCATTTTACCGCCCCACAACCCCCTCCCCCGCTGACGACACAACGAGGTCATAAAATTCAGCGCAGTGTTTCTTGCTCAATGACCATCACCAATCAGTCGATGACTGTCACCGAGTGGACAGCGGGGGCCCGCGCGGTACGCAAATTGGCTGCCCCACCCCCACCTCGCAACAACCACCACGGGTCAAAGTGCGTCACAAATTGCCTGTAAAGCACTTTGGGACCGCCCTGAGGCGACAAAAGGCTCTATAGAAATGCAAGTTCAGTCAAAGAATCATAGGATCGACAGTGCAGAAGGGGCCCTTTGGCCCATCGAGTCTGCACCGACCACAATCCCACCCAGACCCTATCCCCATAACCCCACATATTTACCCTCCTAATCCTCCTGACACAAAGGGACAATTAAACATGGCCAATCCACCTAACCTGCGGGGGCGGGGGGGCGGGGGGGGGGGCGGGGGTGGGCGGCGGCGGGGGGATATAGAAAAGGCCAGAATTGGAGGAATGCAGAATTGTTTGAGGGTTGCACGACTGGAAGGAAGGGGAGGGGAGGGATTCGGGGATGAGACAGCTCAGAACAAGCAGAGCAGAAACAAGGGCGGCTGCAACGTCTGAGCGAGCGATGGGCAGGTTAAATTTAAGCAGGCGCAGTCTTCCTTTGGCCCCGGCCTACCCTGAGAGTGAGGACGTAGGGGAGGTGTTGATGATATCTGAGCGAAACATCATTAAAACGTGTTAGAGTGAAGCCTGAGGGCGTGTGTGTGTGTGTGTGTGTGAGGAGGCGGAGGGAGGGGGGGAGCTTAACAGCACAGCTTCCTGACATGACCTTGTGCCTTCAATGAGGTGTCAGTCAGGCAGGTAATATCCTTTCACATTTTAAACACTAACGAGATAAAAATCATTTCACGCATGGACGGAGCAGCGCAATCCTCACAGGGAGATAAACAACGGCACTGGGTAATTGCAGAGGCGAGAGAACGTGGAACGGGGAGGGGGAGCGGTGGTGGCAGAAGATAGTGACAAGCGAATATAGAAACGGAGAAACTAGAAGCAGGAGGAGGCCATTCGGCCCTTCGAGCCTGCTCCGCCATTCATTTTGATCATAGCTGATCATCAGATTCAATATCCTGATTCCCCCCTTCCCTCCCATATCCCTTGATTCCTTTAGCCCCGAGAGCTATAGAATCAGGAAACTAGAAGCAGCAGTAGGCCCTTCGAGCCTGCTCCGCCATTCATTTGGATCATGGTTGACCATCCAATTCACCTGGCACGGTGCCACAGTGGTTAGCACTGCTGCGTCACAGCACCCGGGTCCCTGGTTCAATTCCCGGCTTGGGTCACTGTCTGTGTGGAGTTTGCACATTCTTCCCGTGACTGCGTGGGTTTCCTCCGGGTGCTCCGGTTTCCTCCCACGGTCCAAAGATGTGCGGATTAGGTGGATCGGCCATGCTAAATTGCCCCTGAGTGTTGGGGGGACTAACTAGGGTAAATGCATGGGGTTATGGGGATAGTACCTGAATGGGATTGTGGTCGCTGCATACTCGATGGGCCAAATGGCCTCCATCTGCACTGTAGGGTTCTATCACTATCCCCCTCCCCACCATATCCCTTTAGCCCCAAGAGCTATATCTAATTTCTTCTTGAAATCAGACAACATTTTGGCCTCAACTGCTTTCTGTGGCAGTGAATTCCACACATTCATCACCCTCTGGGTGAAGAAATTTCTCCTCACCTCAGTCCTAAAAGGTTTATCCCTTACGCCTAGTGGGCGGCACGGTGGCACACAGCGCCAGGGACCCGGGTTCAAACCCCAGCTTGGGTCACTGTCTGTGTGGAGTTTTCACATTCTCCCCGTGTCTGCGTGGGTTTCCTCCGGGTGCTCCGGTTTCCTCCCACAGTCTGAAAGACGTGCTGGTTAGGGTGCATTGGCCGTGCTAACTTCTCCCTCAGTGTACCCGAACAGGTGCCAGAGTGTGGCGACTAGGGAATTTTCACAGGAACTTAATTGCGATATTGCCTGTTCGGATCAATGCACCCTAACCAGCACGTCTTTCAGAATGTTGGAGGAAACCGGAGCACCCGGAGGAAACCCACGCAGACACGGGGGGGAGAACGTGCAGACTCCGCATAGACAGTGACCCAAGCCGGGAATCGAACTCGGGTCCCTGGAGCTGTGAGGCAGCAATGCTAACCACTGTTCCCTATCACACTCCAAAGGTGTGGGGGTTAGGTGGATTGGCCATGCTAAATTAACCTTAGTGTCAGGGGGATTAGCAAGGTAAATATGTGAGGTTACGGGAATAGGGTCTGGGTGGGATTGTGGTCGGTGCAGACTCGATGGGCCGAGTGGCCACCTTCTGCACTGTAGGGATTCCATGATTCAAACATAATCTTCACCGACTTAGTCTCCCTTCATGTGACAGATCTGCCATCCCAGGAATCAGCCTGGTAAACCTTCGCTGCACTCCCTCGATAGCAAGGACATCCTTCCTCAGATAAAGACACCAAAACTGCACACAATACTCCAGGTGTGGCCTCACCAATGCCCTGTACAATTAAGGTAAACATATGATTTCTGTACCTCTCCAACTCCTGCCTTTGTGAAGTCGGCCTACAGCAGGTAATGTGTAGCCAGGCTTTGCGGGACCCTAGTGTAGGCCCGAGGCCTACAGCAGTAAAACATAACCTTATTAAGAAACAATAGCTGTGGTAACCATATTATCTGGCCTCTGCTAATCAACTGAGGCAGATTTCCCCGGCAACCTTTGCTACAGATACAATACGGGGAAACCAGCGCATGTCTGAAAGGAATGTGCCTTCATTTTTAACAGATATTTAGCCGAATGGGTGTAAAGGAGTGTAGAGGGTTCATCAACCAGACAGGTTTGTCCGTAACCTTCGCACCCTAATCTCAAGTTGTCCCAATAAGTCAAATTCCTCTTCTCGCAGCGCCAGGGATCCAGGTTCGATTCCCGGCTTGAGTCACGGTCCATGTCTGCGTGAGTTTTTCTTCGGGTGCTCCGACCTCCTCCCACAGTCCAAAGATGTGCGGGTTAGGTGGATTGGCCACGCTAAATTGCCCCTTAGTGTTCCAAGATGTACAGGTTAGGTACACTGACCATGTTAAATTGCCCTTGAGTGTCAAGGGTTAGCAGGGTAAATATGTGGGTTTACGTGGCTGGGGCCTGGATGGGCTTGTTGTCAGTGCCAACCTGATGGGCTGAATGGCCTCTTTCTGCACTCTGGGGATTCTATGATTATTTAATTCTTCACACACAAGTCTTTAGAACCATAGAAAATTACAGCTCAGAAACAGGCCTTTTGGCCCTTCTTGTCTGTGCCGAACCATTTTTTGCCTAGTCCCACTGACCTGCATTTGGACCATATCCCTCCACACCCCTCTCATCCATGAACCCGTCCATGTTTTTCTTAAATGTTAAAAGTGACCCCGCATTTACCACTTTATCCGGCAGCTCATTTCACACTCCCACCACTCTCTGCGTGAAGATTCCCTTTAAACTTTTCTCCTTTCACCCTTAACCCATGCCCTCAGGTTATAGAACCGATTTTTTCACATTGCCCATGGACCCAGCTCTGAGGCTGCCGTCTTTAAACGGCCCATGTTCTATTGAGTCATTGGAGCTTTCCCGAGACAGATTAGAAATCCACCCATGCACTCCCACATGGATATAAAATAGAACTTGATGATGTTGAGTGGGCAATATGACATTGTCAGACCGTGCTCCCAGAAGGCATGTGGACGTGGAAATTGGCAGCAATGGCCACCTGTCTGAAATGATTGATGAACAAGTACCATTAATCAATCGCCCACAAACCCTCACCAATGGCTGGGTACGGGCGCCAGCTGGGAAAACGCTTCGCAGGGTTTTACAGCAGATCTTTTCATTATGTTCTTTCACCAGACGCTGGAAAGCCCAGCATTTGTTGCCCATCCCTAATTCCCCTTGAACTGGTTGGCTTGCTCAGCCATTTCAGGGGGACGTTATGATCCACCCATCTCCAAGGATGTGCCGGTTAGGTGGATTGGCCATGCTAAATTGCCCCTTGGTGTCCAAAGATATGCAGGTTAGGGGGATATGCGGAGTAAATATGTGAGAAAATGGGGATAGGGCAGGGGAGAGGGCCTGGGTGGGTTGCTCTGTCGGAAAGTTGGTGCAGACTCGATGGGCCGAATGGATCTTTCTGCACAGTGGGGATTCTAGGATTTGAACAATAAGAGTGTGTGGGGCATTAAATTTGAAGCCGTGATGGAACTGGCGTTGACGGAATACCCCCTCTGCTGCATGATGTCCCAGCCTCGATCCTGATCTAGCACAGAGCAAACCCAGCCCCCGTCCACCCGCCCCACCCGTCCCACCGCCCCCCCAGACCATGTCATCCCTTCAACGATGAGGGATTCCGAATAACAGACTTTGTTGTCTGACAGATGGAGCGAGGGCCGCGAATGCCCAGCATTCCCATAGCAATGACCAGAGTGACTTCGCGGTTGCCATGGTTTAATCGGAACTTTTCTTGTCAGCAAGAAAGGAAGGAGCAGAAATAGTTGCGCAATAATTAACTACCACCAGCAATAATTCCGCAAGGAGAAAAAAGTCCAAACATTCCCAATTGGCTTCTCAATCCTTCTGTGGGTTCAGCCAATGGTTGCCGAAGAGATGTTTCTGATAAACTCACAACACTCCCCTCACGAAGAAAATCTCTTCTTCCAGAATTTACCAGCCCGCCTCAAATCCAATGTTCTCCCTGGAAAGACAGAGGCTGAGGGGCAACATGATGGAACTTTAAAAAATTATGAGGGGTTTCGAGTAAACAGTTGGAAGATTTTTCCCCAGGGCAGAAGTGACAATTGCAAGGGGCCACAAGTTCAAGGATCGAGGCTGGGACATCATGCAGCAGAGGGGGTATTCCGTTAACGCGAATTCCATCACGGCTTCAAATTTAATGCCCCACACACTCTTATTGTTCAAATCCTAGAATCCCCACTGTGCAGAAAGAGGCCATTCGGCCCATCGGGTCTGCACCAACTTTCCGACAGAGCAACTCACCCAGGCCCTCTCCCCTGCCCTATTCCCATTTTCTCACATATTTACTCTGCATATCCCCCTAACCTGCACATCTTTGGACACTAAGGGGCAATTTAGCATGGCCAATCCACCTAACCTACACATCTTTGGACACTAGGGAAAGGTTCACTGGAGATAGAATCATAGAAACCCTACAGTGCAGAAAGAGGCCATGCGGCCCATCGAGTCTTCACTGACAACAATCCCACCCAGGCCCTATCCCCACATATTTACCCGCTAATCCTTGAGTCTCAGGACATTAAGGGGCAATTTAGCATGGCCAATCAACCTAACCCGCACATCTTTGGACTGTGGGAGGAAACCGGAGCACCCGGAGGAAACCCACGCAGACACGGGGAGAACGTGCAGACTCCACACAGACAGCGACCCAAGCCGGGAATCAAACCCGGGTCCCTGGAGCTGTGAGGCAACAGTGCTAACCACTGTGCCGCCGTGCCACAATGTGCGGGGGATGTTTTTTACACAGAGGGTGGTGGGGGGCTGGAATGCACTGCCAAGTGAGGGGGTTGAGGCAGACGCATTAGCCACATTTAAAACTTATCTGGACGGACACATGAACAGACGGGGAATAGAGGGATACAGGCGGTTGGTCTAGATAGGACAACATGATCGGCGCAGGCTTGGTGGGCCGAAGGGCCTGTCCCTGTGCTGTACTGCTCTTTGTTCTTTGTTCGGTGTAATATTTCCCCACGGAAACCAAACCAGTACCTTGGTTCCTCCGGTCACTCTTGGGTCCTCTCACTAATAACCTGCCTTTTAAATCTTTATTTAACACTGCTTTGGTGCATCAGTACTGTGACAATACTGCGCCTTTCCTAAATGTATTTCAGTCATGTTTCTGTGCTGAATGTGTTTCCTAGTCCCTTCCATTTTATCGGAGCCATTCTGTTTGGACCCAGCAGCACTGCATTGTTACTGCAGCAGTATAATTGATCTTAATGGAGGCAGTGTTTGTCTTGAACTGAGTTAATGCGGGGTTCTGTTGTTTTGTGTTTCCCCCTGGGATATTTCAGAGCGGGGCTTGATTAGGTTGATTGACGGGTAAGGTCATATGACTGGGTACAGTGAGGCTTTCACAGAGAACACCAGGCAGTCTGCCTTTGGGACTTTTACAAGGAGGTTGCTTTCTCTGTATCACTTGCTCTGCCCGAAGTGAAGACTGGAATCTGCCTTTTTCTCTGAGATTCTGCTGTTTAGGGGTGGAGCTTTCTCTGGGAGTTGCGACATGAGGATTAGAATGTAAGGTGTCTGTCCGGGTCACTCTCCAGAAGGGTCAAAAGGTTGGAAATCTAGTTCCTACATAAGCATCTTTGGTTTCTGCGCTATTTCTAAGGAAGGAAGTCATTTCAGTAGGGATAGTGCTACATTGGAACAATAAAGATAGTTAGCTGTTAAGAGTTATACTTTGTCATGTTTAAGTATTTTAATTGGTAAAAGATGCTAATTCTTTTTATTGTATTCTAAGTGCGTTCTTAAATAAAGTTTGTTTTGATAAAAGCTCCCTCGTGGATCACTGGAATCATA
This sequence comes from Mustelus asterias, assembly GCF_964213995.1. NCBI lineage: Eukaryota > Metazoa > Chordata > Chondrichthyes > Carcharhiniformes > Triakidae > Mustelus > Mustelus asterias. The sequence goes on along the minus strand of NC_135821.1, from coordinate 1,556,563 downwards.
CCTGGAGTTAAACACCTCATGCTCACCCGAATGCCAAAATTCATGCCACACAAATGCAAGACAATGAGCATCACCAATAAGAGACACTCTAACCACCACCCCTTTGATTTGATTTGATTTGATTTGATTTATTATTATCACATGTATCACAAGCAGGTGGAGGAGGTGGTTAAGAAGGCGTATGGTGTGCTGGCCTTCATCAATCGAGGGATTGAGTTTAGGAGTCCGGGGATAATGATGCAGCTTTATAAGACCCGCGTCAGACCCCACTTGGAGTACTGTGCTCAGTTCTGGTCGCCTCATTACAGGAGGGATGTGGAAATTATAGAAAGGGTGCAGAGAAGATTTACAAGGATGTTGCCTGGATTGAGTGGCATGCCTTATGAGGATAGGTTGAGGGAGCTCGGTCTTTTCTCCTTGGAGAGACGAAGGATGAGAGGTGACCTGATAGAGGTGTACAAGATGTTGAGAGGTATTGATCGGGTGGATTCTCGGAGGCTTTTTCCCAGGGCTGAAATGGCTGCTACGAGAGGACACAGGTTTAAGGTGCTGGGGGGTAGGTACAGAGGAGATGTCAAGGGTAAGTTTTTCACTCAGAGGGTGGTGGGTGAGTGGAATCGGCTGCCGTCAGTGGTGGTGGAGGCAAACTCGATAGGGTCTTTTAAGAGACTTCTGGATGAGTACATGGAATTTAATAGGATTGAGGGTTATAGGTAAGCCTATATATAGGCCTAGGTAGGTAGGGACATGACTGGCGCAACTTGTGGGCCGAGGGGCCTGTTTGTGCTGTATTTTTTCTATGTTCTATGTTCTATGTATTAACATACAGTGAGAAGTATTGTTTCTCGCACGCTGTACAGACAAAGCATACTGTTCATAGAGAAGGAAACAAGAGAGTGCAGAATGCAGTGTTACAGTCATAGCTAGGGTGTAGAGAAAGATCAACTTAACGCAAGCTAGATCCATTCAAAAGTCTGACGGCAGCAGGGAAGAAGCTGTTCTTGAGTCGGTTGGTACGTGACCTCAGACTTTTGTATCTTTTTCCTGACGGAAGAAGATGGAAGAGAGAATATCCGGGTTGCGTGGGGCCCTTGACGTTCAATGCTGTTACCATCACTAAATCCCCCATTGTCAACATCCTTGGAGTTACCATTGACCAGAAACTCAACTGGACTTGCCAGATTCCCACCCGCCACAGGAATCGTTGTGGGCAGGGGGGACGGCAGAACATGCAAAGGTCCGTTGACCTCGGGTGGGATTTTCCAGTTTTGGGGCGGGCATGGCTGGAAAATCCCGCCCAGTGGCTACAAGAGCAGGTCAGAGGTTAGGAATACTGCGGCGAGTAACTCACCTCCTGACTCCCCAAAGCCTGTCCACCATCTACAAGGCACAAGTCAGGAGTGTGATGGAATACTCCCCACTTGCCTGGATGGGTGCAGCTCCAACAACACTCAAGAAGCTCGACACCATCCAGGACAAAGCAGCCCCGCGTGATTGGCACCACATCTACAAACATCCACTCCCTCCACCACTGACGCTCAGTAGCAGCAGTGTGTACTATCTACAAGATGCACTGCAGCAATTCACCAAAGATCCTTAGACAGCACCTTCCAAACCCACGACCACTTCCATCTAGAAGGACAAGGGCAGCAGATACATGGGAACACCACCACCTGCAAGTTCCCCTCCAAGCCACTCACCATCCTGACTTGGAAATATATCACCGTTCCTTCGCAGTCGCTGGATCAAAATCCTGGAATTCCCTCCCTAACGGCATTGTGGATCAACTCACAGCACGTGGACTGCAGCGATTCAAGAAGGCAGCTCACCACCACCTTCTCATGGGCAACTAGGGATGGGTAATAAATGCTGGCCTGGCCAGCGACGCCCATGTCCCACGATTGAATAAAACAAAAATGCAAAAGCTGAGACTCGGCTAACTTCGCAAAATAACTTAGAATTTCTATTCTGGCCCTTAATGGATAGACTGGGACTTTTTTCTCTGGAGTGTAAGAGGCTGAGGGGTGATCTTATAGAGGACCTTAAAATAATGAAGGGCATAGATCAGCTAGATAGTCAATATCTTTTCCCAAAGGTATGGGGTTCTAAAAGTAGAGGGCATAGGTTTAAGGTGAGAGGAGAGAGATCCAATCGGGTCCAGAGGGGCAGTTGTTTCACACAGAGGGTGGTGAGTGTCTGGAACAAGCTGCCAGAGGTAGTAGTGGAGGCGGGTACAATTTTGTCTTTTAAAAAGCGTTTAGAAAGCTACATGGGTAAGATGGGTATAGAGGGATATGGGCCAAACATGGGCAATTGGGACGAGCTTAGGGGTTTAAAAAAAAGAGTGGCACAGACAAGTTGGGCTGAAGGGCCTGTTTCCATGCTGTAAACCTTGATGACTCTATAACTCTATAATGGTGTCCCAAGCACTCCTAGTGTAAACAGGGTGTGCTATCTGCCTATTCTACCCCAGGATGCAAGTGTCCGGAATTCATCTTGTCCTTTCCTTGACTAGCAGCGAATAAGGTAATTAAAGCATTTCGCCTTTTTCCCTCCACCCCCCCCTCCCCCACCATCTGGCCTCCCCTCTCCCCCGAAACCGTTAATAATTGCCTGGTATTACCCACAATGTTGAAGAGTGCAGGCCAAATTCTAATTAGTAATTAGCTGAGACAACCACAATAAGAAGCGAAATGTCACGCATGTAACGAACACAGGAGAGAACGCAAAAAATAATGGCTTAATTAAAATAACAATTAATTAAAGGACCGGCCTGACATAAAAATAGACTTCGGTTGCTAAATTATTACGTCAGCGAAGGAGATTTTAATTGCAAAGTGGCTGGCATCCACAGGCATATCTGACTCGGGGTTTAACACATTCATGGTGTTGTTGGGTGCAAGCTATTAAACGAGGGTCATTTCACCATGTTTGTCCACTCACTTAACAGAAACAGAGCACAGTTTCAGCGTTCCGGAAGCTTCTGATTGAGTAAATAAAGGGATAGTGTTTCCACTCACGGCTGCGATTGGCGAACAGAATTGGCGCCAGGCAAAGAAGGAATGGGAAACCGTTTAGCACAGCTGCTTGTTGTGATCCGGAACGCGTTGGCTGAGGAGGCGATGGAACCGGCGTCAGTAGAAACATTCTAAAGGGATCAATACTTGAAATGGAAGGAGTTAGGGCGGCCAAGGTGGCAAAGTGGTTGGCGCTGCTGCCTCACAGCACCAGGGACCCGGGTTCAATACCAGCCTCGGGTCACTGTCTTTGTGGAGTTAACACGTTCTCCCCGTGTCTGCATGGGTTTCCCCCGGGTGCTCCAATTTCCTCCCACAGTCCAAAGATGTGAGGGTTAGGTCGATTGGCTATGCTAAATTACCCATCAGTGTCCCACAAAAGTGCAGTTAAAGTGGATTGGTCATGGTAAATTACCCCTTAAGTGTCCAACTGCAGGTTAGATGGATTAGCCATGTTAAATTGCCCCTTAGTGTATCAAAGAAGTGCAGTTAAGGTGGATTGGTCATGGTAAATTGCCCCTTAGTGTCCCAAGGTGCGCAGGTTAGGTGGATTGGTCATACTAAATTGCCCCTTAGTGTCCAAAGAAGGGCAGGTAAGGGCCCCCATAGTGTCCAGAGGTGGGCAGGTGAGGTGGATTGGCCATGCTAAATTGCCCCTTAGTGTCCAAAGATGTGCAGGTTAGGTGGATTGGCCATGCTAAATTGCCCCTTAGTGTCCAAAGATGTGCAGGTTAGGTGGATTGGCCATGCTAAATTGCCCCTTAGTGTCCAAAGATGTGTAGGTTAGGTGGATTGGCCATGCTAAATTGCCCCTTAGTGTCCAAAGATGTGCAGGTTAGGTGGATTGGCCATGGTAATATGATTCCTTCATGTCAGGAGGATTAGCAGAGTAAAATATGGGGTTATGGGGGTAGGGCCTGGATGGGATTGTTGTCGGTAAGGACGTGAGGGCCGAATGGCCTCTTTTTGCACTGTAGGGATTCTAAGATTCTATTCTATCATTAAATATTGTGATATTAAAAGTAAGGAAAATAAGAGGGTGGCGCGGTGGCACAGTGGTTAGCGCTGCTGCCTCACAGCGCCAGGGACCCGGGGTGGCACGGTAGCACAGTGGGTTAGCGCTGCTGCCTCACAGCGCCAGGGACCTGGGTTCACTGCTGCCTCACAGCGCCAGGGACCCGGGTTCACTGCTGCCTCACAGCGCCAGGGACCCGGGGCAGCACGGTGACACAGTGGTTAGCGCTGCTGCCTCACAGCGCCAGGGACCCGGGTTCACTGCTGCCTCACAGCGCCAGGGACCCGGGGCAGCACGGTAGCACAGTGGTTAGCACTGCTGCCTCACAGCGCCAGGGACCCGGGGCGGCACGGTGGCACAGTGGTTAGCACTGCTGCCTCACTGCGCCAGGGACCCGGGGCGGCACGGTAGCACAGTGGTTAGCGCTGCTGCCTCACAGCGCCAGGGACCCGGGGCGGCACGGTGGCACAGTGGTTAGCACTGCTGCCTCACTGCGCCAGGGACCCGGGGCGGCACGGTAGCACAGTGGTTAGCGCTGCTGCCTCACAGCGCCAGGGACCCGGGGCGGCACGGCGGCACAGTGGTTAGCGCTGCTGCCTCACAGCGCCAGGGACCCCGGTTCGATTCCTGGCTTGGGCCACTGTCTGTGTGGGGTTTGCACGTTCTCCCCGTGTCTGCGTGGGTTTCCTCCCACAGTCTGAAAGATGTGCTGGTTAGGGTGCATTGACCCGAACAGGCGCCGGTGTGTGACGACTAGGGGAATTTCACAGTAACTTCATTGTAAGCCTTACTTGTGATTAATAAATAAACTTTACTTTACGATTACATTACTTGCATTTATATAGCACATTTTCCTAAATGTCCCAAAGTGCTTTGCAGCCAATGAAGCAGTGTGGTCACTGTTATAATTTAAGAAATGTATTGTTTTTCTTTAAGGGGATGCGTGCGTTGCACGGGCCAGGGCCAGCATCTGTGGCCCATCTCGAGTTGCCCTTGAACTGAGTGTCTCACTCGGCCATTTCAGAGGGCAGTTGAGAGTCAGCCACATTGCTGTGGCTCTGAAGTGACATGTAGGCCAGACCGGGTAAGGATGGCAGATTTCCTTCCCTAAAGGGACATTAGTGAACCGGATGGGTTTTTCCGACAATCAGTGGTAGGTTGTTGGTCACCATCGCTTTATAATTCCATGAAACAGGATTTGAACCCCTGTCCCAAGAGGGTTAGCCTGGGCCTCCGGATTGCTAGTCCACTGACATTGCCACTGCACCACCATCTCCCAATTTGCTCACAGAAAACTCTCAACCAGTGATGTGATCATAACCGTGGCATCATGTTTCAGTGATGTTAGTTGAAGGGTAAATGTTGACCGGGACACTGGGGAGATCTCTCCGGCTGGTCTTTGCATAGTGCCGTGAGGTTGTTCCCATCCGCCTTGGTGAAGCGTCTCATCCAAAGGATGTCACCACCAACAGTGCGGCACACCTTCAGTATCACACTGGAAGTGTCAGTCTGGATTTTGAGCTCAAGACTTTTGAGTGGGGCTTAAGTATGGGACTTAAAGCGCACAAACAGCTAAACAATTGGGACATAGGAATAGAAGGAGGCCATTCAGCCCTTTGAGCCTATTCCACACTCAATGAGTAGTCTTACAACACCAGGTTAAAGTCCAACAGGTTTTTTTTGGTAGCACGAGCTTTCAGAGTGCCGCTCCTTCATCAGGTAGCACGAGCTTTCAGAGTGCCGCTCCTTCATCGGGTGCTCAGTGCTCCAAAAGCTCATGCTACCAAATAAACCTGTTGGACTTTAACCTGGTGTTGTGAGTCTACTTACTGTGCCCACCCCAGTCCAACGCCGTCGTCTCCACATTACACTCAAGGATGCAGCATAAAAAACACCCTTTCCAGATGTATGGTGTGGCTTGGTGTGGCTCCTGTTCTGTCCAAGACGGCAAGAAACTACAAAGGGTCGTGAACATAGCCGAGTCCATCACACAAACCAGCCTCCCATCCATTGACTCCACCTGCACTTCCCGCTGCCTCGGGAAAAGCAGCCAGCATAATCCAGGACCCCACGCAGCCCGGACATTCTCTCTTCCACCTTCTTCCGTCGGGATAAAGATACGAAAGTCTGAGAACATGTACCCCCGGATTCTGCTATGGCCAAGACCGCGAGAAACTATAAAGATTTGTGAAGTTAGCCCAGTCCATCAGGCAAACCAGCCTCCCATCCATTGACTCTGTCTACACTTCCTGCTGCCTCAGAAAAGCAGCCAGCATAATTAAGGACCCCACACACTGTGGTGAACCATCGTTGGTTCCCACTAGGTAGTACTGAGCCAGGGTCTGGCCAGTACTACGAGTATGTATATATGTTGCTGTTGGGGTTAGGGATGGGTTGTTCTACTTGTTGCTGTTGGGGTTAGGGTTGGGCTGTTACACCTGTATTATAGTTATTATGGTACATCCCAGTCGGGCTCCGCCTCCTGGGAGAGGTATAAAGGTCACTGCTCTGTCTGGGACCCCTCAGTCTGGGATCGTGTACTATACATGGTAGCTTTGTTGTAACAGTAAATAAAAGCCTTTATTTCCTTGAGCATCTCAAGCCTCGTGTGTGATAACGCGCATCAATTTTATTTACTATTAATTAAACTCTCGTCGTTAAAAAAAAAGAAAACGATACAGAGAGTATGGAGCAAATGTTAAAACCCGAACGCCTTACACTGGATCCACGTGCGGCGGGCGCCTCTAACACCTTCGACCACTGGTTGAAACGTTTTGAGGACTACCTTGCAGCCTCCGCAGCGGTCACCACAGACGACGACAGACTCCGGGTCCTCCACGCAAGGGTAAGCGACACCGTATATCTCGCGATCCATGCGGCCACCGACTACACAAGGGCCCTCGAGCTTCTTAAGAAGCGTTACATTAAACCGCCAAACGAGATGCATGCTCGATACCTCTTCGCCACTCGACGACGGCAGCCCGGCGAAACGACGGAAGAATACGCGAACGAGCTCCTACAGCTGGCCAGGGGCTGTAACTGCAAAGCAGTGTCGGCAGACCAGAACATGAACGACCTCGCTCGAGATGCGTTTGTGGCGGGAATCGGATCATCTTATATGATCCGATTCCCGCCACAAGGAGAAGTGGCTCGATGGGTGGAGAACTGGCTTGGCCATAGGAGACAGAGGGTAGTGGTCGAAGGGTCTTTTTCCGGCTGGAGGTCTGTGACCAGTGGTGTTCCGCAGGGCTCTGTACTGGGACCTCTGCTATTTGTGATATATATAAATGATTTGGAAGGAGGTGTAACTGGTGTAATCAGCAAGTTTGCGGATGACACGAAGATGGCTGGAATTGCGGATAGCGAAGAGCATTGTCGGGCAATACAGCAGGATATAGATAGGCTGGAAAATTGGGCGGAGAGGTGGCAGATGGAATTTAATCCGGATAAATGCGAAGTGATGCATTTTGGAAGAAATAATGTAGGGAGGAGTTATACAATAAATGGCAGAGTCATCAGGAGTATAGAAACACAGAGGGACCTAGGTGTGCAAGTCCACAAATCCTTGAAGGTGGCAACACAGGTGGAGAAAGTGGTGAAGAAGGCATATGGTATGCTTGCCTTTATAGGACGGGGTATAGAGTATAAAAGCTGGAGTCTGATGATGCAGCTGTATAGAACGCTGGTTAGGCCACATTTGGAGTACTGCGTCCAGTTCTGGTTGCCGCACTACCAGAAGGACGTGGAGGCATTGGAGAGAGTGCAGAGAAGGTTTACCAGGATGTTGCCTGGTATGGAGGGTCTTAGCTATGAGGAGAGATTGGGTAGACTGGGGTTGTTCTCCTTGGAAAGACGGAGAATGAGGGGAGATCTAATAGAGGTATACAAGATTATGAAGGGTATAGATAGGGTGAACAGTGGGAAGCTTTTTCCCAGGTCGGAGGTGACGATCACGAGGGGTCACGGGCTCAAGCTGAGAGGGGCGAAGTATAACTCAGACATCAGAGGGACGTTTTTTTACACAGAGGGTGGTGGGGGCCTGGAATGCGCTGCCAAGTAGGGTGGTGGAGGCAGGCACGCTGACATCGTTTAAGACTTACCTGGATAGTCACATGAGCAGCCTGGGAATGGAGGGATACAAACGATTGGTCTAGTTGGACCAAGGAGCGGCACAGGCTTGGAGGGCCGAAGGGCCTGTTTCCTGTGCTGTACTGTTCTTTGTTCTTTGTTCTTTGTATATCCGACTCAGACTGTTGGAGCAAGGTAATCTTGATCTCACTAAGTCGATAGAACTAGCGGATACGTTGGAGACGGCCTCCAAAAGCCTTCCAGTCTCCCGTTGGCAAGAGGTACTCCCTGATGCGCTCCATTCCATACGCTCACTCCTGTGTACGGCAACCAACGCTACTCCTCATGAGAGGCTGTTTTCATTCCCTCGGAAGTCTTCCTCTGGGACCTCATTACCGTCCTGGTTGACGTACTCAGGACCTGTCCTCCTGCGGCGACATGTAAGGGCCGGCAAGTCCGACCCGTTGGTCGAAGAGGTCCATCTCCTCCACACCAACCCTCAGTATGCCTATGTGGCATACCCTGATGGGCAAGAGGACACGGTCTCGATTCGAGACCTGGCACCAGCAGGGGACGTAGAAACCCCTGTCGCTCCCATACCTCCTGTTAGAGACCCCCCAACTATTGTTTCCCCAACTGACACGGCGCGGGCAGCATCGGGACCATTACTTAACCCCTTTACTCCCGTGTACAGCTTGCCTGAGTCCAGGAGATGGTCACCACTTCAGGGCGTGTCGGAACTCAACGGATTATCATCACCTCGGGGTCAGCCGGCCTGTGAGACTGTGGAGGAACCGTTGGACATCGCCTTGGGGAGAACGCCACCGCGAGTGCCTACTCCGGTGTCATCACCGGTGTTGAGGAGGTCACAACGACGGTGCGGTCCCCCTGACCGTCTGAACTTATAGACTGATGACAAATTATTCTGTTTTTTTTGTACCCCGCCGGCCTTTGTCTTCAAAGGAGGGGTGAATGTGGTGAACCATCGTTGGTTCCCACTAGGTAGTACTGAGCCAGGGTCTGGCCAGTACTACGAGTATGTATATATGTTGCTGTTGGGGTTAGGGATGGGTTGTTCTTCTTGTTGCTGTTGGGGTTAGGGTTGGGCTGTTACACCTGTATTATAGTTATTATGGTACATCCCAGTCGGGCTCCGCCTCCTGGGAGAGGTATAAAGGTCACTGCTCTGTCTGGGACCCCTCAGTCTGGGATCGTGTACTATACATGGTAGCTTCGTTGTAATAGTAAATAAAAGCCTTTATTTCCTTGAGCATCTCAAGCCTCGTGTGTGATAACGCGCATCACACACCCCAGACATTCTCTCTTCCTCCTTCTTCCGTCAGGAAAAGGATACAAAAGTCTAAGGTCACGTACCAACTGACTCAAGAACAGTTTCTTCCCTGCTGTCTTCAGACATTTAAATGGACCTACCTTGTATTAAGTTGATCTTTCTCTACACCCCAGCTATGAATGTAACAGTGCATTCTGAACCCTCTCCTTTCCTTCTCTCCTGTGTACTCTATGAATGGTATGCTTTGTCTGTATAGTGCACAAGAAACAATACTTTTCACTGTATCTCAATACATGTGATAATAATAAATCAAATCAAATCAATGAGATCACCGGAGATTTATGGCCTAATCCATAAACCTGTTTCCACGTAACTTTTTACTCATGTTGCTTTATTGATCGCTGTAATACAACATAATACTAGATAATATGACAGCGCAAAACTAAGGGCAGAATAATCGGGGAGGTGATGGCCTAGTGGTATTATCGCAAGACTATTAATCCAGAAACTCAGCTAATAATCTAGCATCCTGGGTTCAAATCTCACCACAGCAGCTGGTGGAATTTGAATTCAATAAAAAATAACTGGAATTAAGAATCTAGCAATGATCTACTCTCCCACCGACGCTCAGTAGCAGCAGTGTGTACTATCTACAAGATGCAGTGCAGCAACTCACCAAAGATCCTTAGACAGCACCTTCCAAACACACGACCGCTTCCATCCAGAAGGACAAGGGCAGCAGATACATGGGAACACCCCCACCTTCAAGTTCCCCTCCAAGCCACTCACCATCCTGACTTGGAAATATATCGCTGTTCCTTTGCTGTCGCTGGGTCAAAATCCTGGTATTCCCTCCCTAACGGCATTGTGGGTCAACCCAACAGCACGTGGACTGCAGCGAAGTCACCACCTTCTCAAGGGGCAAGTAGGGATGGGCAATAAATGCTGGCCTAGCCAGCGACGCCCATGTTCCACAAATTAATTAAAAAATGACCAATTGTTGATTGTCGAAAAAACCCATCTGGTTCACTAATGTCCCTTTAGGGAAGGAAATCTGCCGTCCTTACCCAGTCTGGCCTACATGTGACTCCAGAGCCACAGCAATGTGGTTGAGTCTCAACTGCCCTCCAAGGGCAACTAGGGATGGGCAGTAACTGCCGGCCCAGCCAGCGACGCCCATGTCCCATGAATGAATAAAGAAAAATATCACTTTCAGACAGCGACCAGATTATAGTCCAACAATCGGCCATTTTCTGTCATACCCCCACCTCACGGAGTGATGCTACCATGTTCATAGAATCCCTACAGCGCAGAAGGAGGCCATTCGGCCCATTGAGGCTGCATCGACAAGAATCCCACCCAGTCCCTACCCACATAACCCCATGTATTTATCCGATTAGTCCCCCTGACACTGGGGGCAAGTTAACATGGCCAAATCACCTAACCCACATATCTTTGGACTGTGGGAGGAAACCGGAGCACCCGGAGGAAACCCATGCAGACACGGGGAGAACGTGCAAACTCCACACAGACAGTGACCCAAGCCGGGAATCGAACCTGGGTCCCTGGTGCTGTGAGGCAGCAGTGCTAACCACTGTGCTACTGTGCCGCCCTCAAGGGCAGTTCATTTCTCCATGTCTTGCAGTCTTGTGTTTTCCTCTTCAGTTGCTCCCATTTTCAAGTTCCATCAGCAATGATGAATCTGATAAGGGCAAAGAATGCTCAAGGTATCTTCCTCTGTAGAGTCATATGAACACAAGCCCTCTTCCCAAGGATCCTCTCTCTCTCTCTCTCTCTCTGTCTCTCATTCTTGAGGGGCTGCCGAAGAGTCTTGTTCCAGTCCCGTTCAGTCGGCCGTGAGATGGCCAATTATTCCCCTGAGTGATCTGCAGCCTCCCGCGCGTGGTAGTGCTTGAAGGGTTGGGTAGACAGGTTGTTTGGAAGTTTGTGAGTGTTTCTCGAATGAACAATAAGACCATAAGATATAGGAGCAGAATTAGGCCATTTGGCCCATCGAGTCTGCTCTGTCATTCAATCATGTCTGATAAGTTTCTCAACCCCATTCTCCTTTCGCCGTAACTTTTGATCCCCTTACCAATCAAGAACTATCTATCTCTGTCTTAAATACATAACCTTCCCCATGTTGGTGGGCCATGGACTTGCATTCGCAACAGGCACATTTGAGCACCCCCTTCACGGGGTCTTTGAGGACAAAGATGTGCGGGTTAGGTGGATTGGCCAAACTAAATTGCCCCTTAGTATCAGGGGGACTAGCTAAGGTAAATGCACGGGGTTGCATGGGGCCTGGGTGGGATTGTGGTCGGTGCCGACTCAATGGGCTGAATGGCCTCTTTCTGCACTGTACAATTCTATTCGATCAGTTGTCCACTCACTGTCTGATGTGATCAGATTTGATTGGATTTGACTTCATTTGATTTGAGTTGATTTGAGTTGATTTATTATCGTCACGTGTATTGGGATACAGTGAAAAGTATTGTTTCTTGTGCACTATACAGACAAAGCATACCGTTCATAGAATACATCAGGGGGAAGGAAAGCGGAGGATGCAGAATGTGGTGTTACAGTCATAGCTAGGGTGTAGAGAAAGATCAGCTTAATATTCCAGCCTGCTGCAAGGTGCGAACTGCTGTGCCACCGTGCTGCCCTTGTGAGATGGGGGCTTCGCTGGCAAGGTCCACATTTATTTCCCATCCCCATTTGCCCTTGAGAAAGTGGTGATGAGTCACAGTCTTGAGGCATTGGGGTCTGTGTGGTGTAGGTACACCCACAGTGCTGTTATTTTTTTTATTCATTCAGGGGATGAGAATGTGGATGGCTGGGGCCGTATTTGTTGCCCATCCCTCAGGGTAGTTGAGAGTCAACCACATTGCTGCGTCTCTGGAGTCACATGTAGGCCAAACCGGGTAAGGACGGCAGATTTCCTTCCCCAAAGGACATTAGTGAACCAGATGGGTTTTTCTGACAATCGACAATGGTTTCATGGTCATCAGTAGATTCTTAATTCCAGGTTTTTTTAACTGAATTCAAATTTCACCATCTGCCGTGGTGGGACCTAAGCCCAGGTGTGAATCACATGGACTAAGCATTTCCTGCCTACCTCGACTGATCATGCCACCTCCTTTAGGGAAGGAAATCTGCTGTCCTTACCCGGTCTGGCCCACATGTGATTCCAGTACTACAGCAATGTGGTCTACTCCCAATTGGATGGGCAATAAATGCTGGCCAGCCAGCGGCGCCCGTGTGTCACGAACGAAAAATAGAAAAAGAAAGAGGTTCTGGATTCCACGTACACCATACAGTAGTTAGCACTGCTGCTTCACAGCGCCAAGGAACCCCGGGTTTGATTTCCGCTTGAGTCACTGTCTGTGCGGAGTTTGCACATTCTCCCCACGTGGGTTTCCTCCGGGTGCTCCGGTTTCCTCCCACAGTCCGAAAGATGTGCAGGTTAGATGGATTGGCCATGCTAAATTGTCCCTTAGTGTCCAAAGATGAGTGGGTTAGGTGGATTGGCCATGCTAACTTGCCACTTAGTGTCCAAAGATGTGCAGGTTAGGTGGATTAACCATGCTAAATTGCCCCTTAGTGTCCAAAGATGAGTAGGTTGGGTGGATTGGCCATGCTAAATTGACCCTTAGTGTCCAAAGATGAGTGGGTTAGGTGGATTGGCCATGCTAAATTGACCCTTAGTGTCCAAAGATGAGTAGGTTGGGTGGATTGGCCATGCTAAATTGCCCCTTGGTATCAGGGGGTCAGTAGGGCAAATAAATGGGGTTATGGGAGTTGGGTATTGCTCTTGGGTTGAAGGGAATCAAAAGTTGGGGGGGGGGGGGGTGTGGGTGGTACATATGAAGGTTATCGGGAATAGGTCCTGGGTGGGATTGTGGTCGGTGCAGACTCGATGGGCCGAATGCTCTCCTTCTGCCCTGTCGGGATTCTGTGAAGTCCCACTTCAGGGAGCGGATTGCCTGAGTGCGCGCACAACACGGGACACAAAAGGGTTAAGATTTTCCACACTCGACCAAGGCACAGAAGTAAGATGAATTCTCGGTCATAGAGAAGACAGCCACCTGGGGCCACGGGTTGCCAAGGCAACAATATCAGCAGTACCAGTTGCTATAAAGGGATCAGGCCTGGCTACAAATACAAATACCTTCACTGTCTTTTGTGGAGGAAAATTATAGTTTCCATTTTTACCTCGAAAGATAGATTCTTCCACCTATTTTCTCAAACATACAACCCCCCCCCCCCCCCCCCCCCCCCCCCCCCCGCCCTCCCTCCCCCACCTCCATTTTGTTCCAACTCCCTGGGAAGTTCGATCATTTCTCTTTGTTCTAACCTTTAAAACGCAGCAACCGACAGAGCAAAAAAAACCCTTCATCCTGCCTCTACGTTGAAGGATACAATCAGTGCTAAAGAGAACATTCAACAAGCAAGATAAGGGCACAGAATACGACTTGTTCACTGAGAGATCACCGTTAACCCTCTGCGTGCCCCAGGGTAGTCCACAGCTGTTGAACATTTTCTTCTCCACTGCTCACGTTCTTGTCACTTGGTCGTGAACTGTCAGGCGAGAGGCAGGCATTATCCTTCTTCCTGGCTTTGACGCCAACTTGAGTCATTATTTTTTAAATCATTTTTATCCCCTCTCTCTCTCTCTGTCTCTCTCGGCCCGGTCTTTCCCAGTTTTCACTAAAAGCTACTCAACAACAAACGGTAGTAAGAAACTGACATTTTAGCTGCTTCGTTCCTTGTCCTCAGGGTGTCCGAAGGCACAATAAACCCATTGGTGTGATCATCTTGATTCATTCATAGAATCTCTTTCTCGGAAAGAGCATCCCACCCAGGCCCACCCCCTGCCCTTTCCCTTAACCTGACGCACTTAGCACAGCCAATCCACCTAACCTGCACATCTTTGGACACTAAGGGGCAATTTAGCATGGCCAATCCACCTAACCTGCACATCTTTGGACACTAAGGGGCAATTTAGCATGGCCAATCCACCTAACCTGCACATCTTTGGACACTAAGGGGCAATTTAGCATGGCCAATCCACCTAACCTACTCATCTTTGGACACTAAGAGGCAATTTAGCGTGGCCAATTCACCTAACCTGCACATCTTTGCTCACTAAGGGGCAATTTAGCATGGCCAATCCACCTAACCTACTCATCTTTGGACACTAAGAGGCAATTTAGCATGGCCAATCCACCTAACCTGTACGGGAGGAAACCCACGCAGACACGGGCAGAACATGTAAACTCCACACAGACAATCACAGGAGGCCAGAATTGAACCCGGGTCCCTGGCACCGTGAGGCAGCAGCGCTAACCGCTGTGCCACCGTGCCGCCCATAAATAATAAATTAATAATAGTAGTAAATGAATAAAAATCTGAAATTAAAAGCCTAATGGTGACCACAAAAGCATTGTCGATTGCCAGAAAAATCCATCTAATTCACTAATGTCCCTTTCGGGAAGGAAATCTGCCATCCTTACCCGGTCTGGTCTACGTGTGACTCCAGAGATGTGGTTGACACTTAAATGCCCTCTGAAATGGCCTGACAAAAACAGGGGCAACTAGGGTTGGGCAATAAATGCTGGCCTAGCCAGCGATGCCTAATATCTGTGAATGAATAACAAAGAAAAGACAACCAGGGCAAACTATACCCCATGGCCAGACCTATATATATATCCCTCTTCTTAAAATAAAGCAGGTTATCTGATGTGGGAGCTTGTTGTGCACAGATTTTCCACAGTTTTTTTCCCACAACAATTACACTGTGGGCGGCAGGGTGGCGCAGTGGTTAGCACTGCTGCCTCACAGCGCCAGGGACCCGGGTTCGATTCCCGGCTTGAGTCACTGTCTGTGTGGAATCTGCACGTTCTCCCCGTGTTTGCGTGGGTTTCCTCCGGGTGCTCCGATTTCCTCCCACGCTCCAAAGATGGGCGTGTTTGGTGGATTGGCCATGCTAAATTGCCCCTTAGTGTCAGTGGGGCCTAGCTAGGGTAAATGCCTGGGGCTATGGGGATAGGGCCTGGGTGGGATTGTGGTCAGTGCAGACTCGATGGGCCGAATGGCCTCCTTCTGCGCTGTAGGATTCTATGATTCAAAAGAAGCACGTTGTTTCTGAGGGATTAACTCAGCCATTCAGTGTCAATGGGGAGTATAAGCATTGCCCGAGAGGTCAGGCTGCAGCTTTAGACATACAGGAGCCTGCACAGTTTCTTTGAGATGATTAGCCCGCTATATGGGGCTCCTCTGAGACACCCCATCGAGCCTTCCCTCGAACCCACATCACACATTCCTTCTCTCTCCCGTGGCGTGCCCGCTTGTACCAGCTCAGGGGAATCAATAGATGCCATCAACAAGTCCTTCATTGTTGGCTTTTATCCCTGAGTAACACAGCTCGGCCTAGTCAACGGATAAGCTCGTAAAACAAAATCTATAATCGTTTAACTGACCATTTATGCAACTTAATGGCTATTTATATGGTTAAGGACATTACTGATGCTGCGAAGCAGGGAATAAGTCCTCCAAAGGCCTGGGTAGTGCAGGCTATAAGGCTTCAGCCTTACTAGGAGTAGGCAGAATCATATGGGGGAGTTCCGCAGGTGGCACACTGGTCAGCATTGCCGCCTCACAGCGCCAAAGACCCGGGTTTGATTCCCAGCTTGGGTCACCGTCTGTGCGGAGTCTGAGGTCACGCACCAACCGACTCAAGGACAGCTTCCTCCCTGCTGCCATCAGACTTTTGAATGGACCTACCTCGCATTAGGTTGATCTTTCTTTGCATCCCACCCTTTGGGCGGCAGGGTGGCACAGTGGTTAGCACTGCTGCCTCACAGCACCAGGGACCCGGGTTCGATTCCCGGCTTGAGTCACTGTCTGTGCGGAGTCTGCACATTCTCCCCGTGTCTGTGTGGGTTTCCTCCGGGGGTGCTCCGGTTTCCTCCCACACTCTGAAAGACGTGCTGGTTAGGGTGCATTGACCCGAACAGGCGCCGGAGTGTGGCGACTAGGGGAATTTCACAGTAACATCATTGCAGTGTTAATGTAAGCCTCACTTGTGACTAATAAATAAACTTTAGCTATGACTGTAACACTATAATCTATAGGGCGGCACGGTGGCACAGTGGTTAGCGCTGCTGCCTCACAGTATCAGAGACCCGGGTTCGACTCCCGGCTTGGGTGACTGTCTGTGCGGAGTCTGCACGTTCTCCCCGTGTCTGCGTGGGTTTCCTCCAGATGCTCCGGTTTCCTTCCACAGTCCGAAAAACGTGCAGGTTGGGTGGATTGGCCGTGCTAAATTCTCCCTCAGTGTACCCGAACAGATGCCGGAGTGTGGCGACTGGGGGATTTTCACAGTAACTTCATTGCATTGTTAATGTAAGCCTTACTTGTGACACTAAGGCTCTGATTCTACTGGCATGCATGCCCCAAAATAGGGGCAGGCGTGACTCACAAAAAGACATTCTCCAATGGCCTGGGCGCGATCTTACGAGCCTCAGGACGGGTGTGCTGATAAAATCCCAGCCTAATAAATAAATACATAATAAATGAAGACCCCTGAAGTTGTGGGTAAAGTGGGCTAGCAGGCTACAGCTTCACTGGGGCTGAATCATTTGAGGCAGCTCCGCAGATAGGTTTTAAATCATATTTAGACTGAAAATGATTGGTTAACTTGTACCGTATCATATCAGCGATCTTAGACACTTGCTTTGGATGATGTGTTTTTTTTAATTGTGTGCTCTCCCTTCCTGCGAAATAAAACAGAAAATACTGGACATTCTCAGCATCCACAGAGGGAGAGACGCAGAGCGAACGCTTCAGTTCGGTGACTGATGTAACACTACATTCTGCACCCTCTCATTGGCTTCTCCCCTAGGTACTCTGTGAACGGCATGCTTTGTCTGTATATAGCGCGCAAGAAACAATACTTTTCGCTGTATCCCAATATAATTGCTTTGGGGCAGCACAGTGGCACAGTGGTTAGCACTGCTGCCTCACAGTGCCAGGGACCTGGGTTCGATTCCCGGCTTGGGTCACTGTCTATGCAGAGTCTGCACATTCTCCCTGTGTCTGCGTGGGTTTCCTCCGGGTGCTCCGGTTTCCTCCCACAGTGCAAAGATGTGCAGGTTGGGTGCATTGGCCATGCTAAATTGCCCATACTGTCCCGGGATGCATAGATTAGCGGGGTAAATATGTGGGGTTGCGGGAATAGGGCCTAGGTGGGATCGTTGTTGTTGTAGACTCGATGGGCCGAATGGCCTCCTTTTGCATTGTAGAAATTCTATGATTCTATGACAGGAAGAAGTTAAGATCTGTCAAAGTTTTCCATCTTACACTCATCAGGTCAGAGTAGCAAATCTCAGAGAGAACAACAATTTATACTGCATTAGATGAGAGGGCGCTGATTGGTTGGCCAATGGATTCTGGTCTGAACTGATTGGTCACTGATGTCTTATTTCCAGCAGTATGTAACTCAGTTGAATTGATTTGATTTGACTTGATGTATTGGGACACAGTGAAAGTATTGTTTCTTGCACACTATACAGACAAAGCATACTGTTCATGGAGTTCCCATTAAGGTACGAAGACAGAGAAGATAGGAGTGTCTCTCAGAGATTGGCATGGCCAATCTACCTAACCTGCATATCTTTGGATACTAGGGGGCAATTTATCATGGCCAATCCACCTAACCCGCACATCATTGGACTGTGGGAGGAAACCGGAGCACCCGGAGTAAATCCACGCAGGCATGGGGAGAACATGCAAAGTCCACACAGACCGTGACCCGAGGCCGGAATCGAACCAGCCACCCAGCTGAGATCACGAGGTCTTTGTGCGTCCGCTGGTTCACACACTGACAGTACGACTCTCCGGATAGAAAAGCAAAACAGTGAGAGAACATTGGTAAGTTTAATCGAGGCCTGGTGTTCCATGACCCAAGAGCGTTGCCATGCCAACCGTGGCAGGGAATGAAAACACGGCAACCGCAGAGAAAAATTCTCACTGACAAACTGTTCAGCCTCGACAACAAATGTGCTTAGAATGTAATTGGTTCGATGCGTTAGCACTCGGAGAGAGCAAGTCAAGGGTACTATTCTTTTACTAATGAGGCAAGGGAATGGTCAGAAGTACAGCTTCAGAGGCAAAGATGGAGTCGTACAAAAAGGAAAACTACAGAGGTGACATTGATGCAGACGGAGCAAAATAAGTAAGATTAGAACCCTACAGTGCAAGAGGAGGCCATTCGGCCCATCAAGTCTACACTGACCACAATCCCACCCAGGTCCTATCCCCATAACCCCATACATTTACCTTATTTAAACCCCCCCCCCCCCCCACTGCCCCCCCAACACTAAGGGGCAATTTAGCATGGCCAATCCACCTAACCTGCACATCGCTGGACACTAAGGGACAATTTAGCACGGCCAATCCCCCTAACCTACACATCTTCGGATTCTCAAAGGAAAAAACGGAGCAGGAGGCGGAAATACTCACAGATCTTCAAACTCTTACACAGCAAAAATAGAGACCTGTAAACTTAGGGGAAGCATTGGCTTTGATTTGATTTGATTTATTATTGTCACATGTATTGGGATACAGTGAAAAGTATTGTTTCTTGTGCGCTATACCGCCAAAGCATACCGTTCATAGAGAAGGAAAGGAGAGAGTGCAGAATGTAGTGTTACAGTCATAGCTAGGGTGTAGAGGAAGATCAACTTAATGCGAGGTAGGTCCATTCAAAAGTCTGACGGCAGCAGGGAAGAAGCTGTTCTTGAGTCGGTCGGTTCGTGACCTCAGACTTTTGTATCTTTTTCCCGACGGAAGAAGGTGGAAGAGAGAATGTCCGGGGTGCGTGGGGTCCTTGATTATGCCGGCTGCTTTTCCGAGGCTGCGGGAAGTGTAGACAGAGTCAATGGATGGGAGGCTGGTTTGCGATCTTGGGCAGAGCAGGAGCCATGCCAAGCTGTGTGATACAACCAGAAAGAATGCTTTCTATGGTGCATCTGTAAAAGTTGGTGAGTGTCGTAGCTGACATGCCAAATATCCTTAGTCTTCTGAGAAAGTTGTGGCTTTGGTGGGCTTTCTTCACTATGGTGTCAGCATGGGGGGACCAGGACAGGTTGTTGGTGATCTGGGCACCTCAAAGCTTGAAGCCCTCGACCATTTCTACTTCGTCCCCGTTGATATAGACAGGGGCATGTTCTCCTCTACACTTCCTGAAGTCAGTGACAATCTCCTTCGTTTTGTTGACATTGAGGGCGAGATTATTGTCATCTCATCAGTTCACCAGATTCTCTATGTCATTCCTGTACTCTGTCTCATCGTTGTTTGAGATCCGACCCACTACGGTGGTGTCATCAGCAAACTTGAAAATCGAATTGGAGGGGAATTTGGCCACAGTCATAGGTGTATAAGGAGTATCTTAGGGGGCTGAGAACACAGCCTTGTGGGGCACCGGTGTTGAGGATGATCGTGGAGGAGGTGTTGTTGCCTATCCTTACTGATTGTGGTCTGTGGGTTGGGAAGTTCAGGATCCAGTTGCAGAGGGAGGAGCCGAGGCCCAGGCCACGGAGTTTGGAGATACGTTTTGTCGGAATAATGGTGTTGAAGGCTGAGCTGTAGTCGATAAAGTAGTGATATTGTCACCAGACTAGCAATCCGGAGACCCAGGGTAATTCTTTGGGAACCCGTGTTCGAATCCTGCCACAGCAGATAGTTAAATCGGAATTCAAGTTTAAAATATCTGGAATTTAGAATCAACTGATTACCATGAAACCATTGTCGATTGTTGGAAAAAAAAACCATCTAGATCATTAATGTCCTTTAGGGAAGGAAATCTGCTGTCCCTACCCGGTCTGGCCTACATGTGACTCCAGAGCCACAGCAATGTGGTTGACTCTCAAATGCCCTCTCAACAAGGGCAACTAGGCAATAAATGCTGACCCAGCCAACAACGCCCATGTCCCATGAATGAATTTTTAAAAAATTAACACAGCATTCAGGATGTATGAAAGTGTCTAACAACCAAACAAAGTAATTTTGAAGTAGTTTTTTTGGAACCTTTACAGCCATTTTGTGCACAGCAAGATCCCATAAATGCCAAGGTGATAGCAGCCAGATAGTCTGCTCTGCTCTTAATGATATTGGTTGAGATTAAATATGGAGCCAGAAGACAGGGGAAACATGGTGTCGGTGTGAAATGGGAGATTGTGGGGGGAGGGGGGGAATGGAGCATGGCTGACCATGCTTGATCTCCCATTGGTCAACTTATTAACTATCCATTCGTGAGGAGTGCCACGATTCTCTTGGGGGAGGGGGAGGCCAAACAGGAAGTCACCATCCTTGCCGTTACCTCATGGGATTGAAGGTCAGGGCGCCTTATTTAACAGGGACCCGGAAAGCCAGTCATCAACCCTTCCACCTTTGCCCCAGTACACTGCTCCATGCTCCCCTATTCACCAATCCTCGGTCACCCCCCCCCCCCCCGCCCCCGCAACGTCCTCTCCCCCCTCCAACTTGGTCTCCAAGCACGGATGGATATTTTACAGACACTCCCCAAACATGGCACCATTCAGCAGGGTGTAATGACTTCTGTGAGGGCCATGATATTGGCCTCTTGGAGTATGAGCTCCCTGATTGAGGTAACGATTGCCTGCCCAATCAGGGGGTCTCATCTGTGTATAGAATGAGGAGTGTCAAGTCCACTGACACTCCAGATTCTGATTTTGTACTTGAAGCTGTCTTGGGAGTGGAATTGAGTTTGTAAATGAAGGGAATGTGATGAAGTGAAACCAGCCTTTTTACATGGATAATGTGAAGCTCACTAGACTCAGGCTACTTATATGCAGTCGCAAAAGTGGACACTCTAAACTATTGCTTATCCTGGCCACTATCTCATTGGCATTTGTGGGATCTTTCTTGCTGACAGGGAATTTAATTTGGCCTGGGGAGCTTCACTTCAGTCGGGTGGCCCTTTGATGAGCGCTGTGACAAACTCATTCAAAATGGCTCCCTGACATAGTTCATTGGGAAGCTCGACCTTTAACCTGCCTTGAATGCCCCAAGGAGAAGGAGAAGTAATGTCAACGTGTTCTGAGAGATCAGGTAATGAGAGAGAGAGATAATAAATGGAGGGAAATAATCATAGAATCCCTACAGTACAGAAAGAGGCCATCCGGCCCATCAAGCCTGCACAGACAACAATCCCACCCAGGCCCTATCACCGAAACCCCATTTATTTACCCTGCTCAACCACAAAAACTAAGGGACAATTTAGCACGGCCAATCCACCTAACCTGCACATCTTTGGACACGAAGGAGAAATTTAACATGGGCGATCCACCTAACCTGTACATCTTTGGACACTAAGGGACAATTTAGCATGGTCAATCCGCCTAACCTGTACATCTTTGGACACTAAGGGACAATTTAGCATGGTCAATCCGCCTAACCTGTACATTTTGGGACACTAATGGGCAATTTAGCACAGCCAATCCACCTAACCTACACATTTTGGAACACTAAGGGCTAGTTTAGCATGGCCAATCCACCTAAGCTGCATATCTTTGGACACGAAGGGGAAATGTAGCATGGCCAATCCATCTAACTTACACATCTTTGGACACCAAGGGGCAATTTAGCATGGCCAATCCACCTAACCTGCACATCTTTGGAGTGTGGGAGGAAACCAGAGCACCCGAAGGAAACTCACGCAGAAACGGGGAGAACGTGCAGACTCCGCACAGACAGTGACCCGAGGCTGGAATCAAACTGGAGTTCCTGGCGCTGTGAGGCAGCAGTGCTAACCACTGTGCGGCCCATAAGAGTGAGGAAAGCAGAGCGGATAAATGTGGAGTTGACATGAATCTCAACGAGTGGTCAGCTGGTGTAAAACATGTCACCTGAAGCCACAGTCTCGTGCGTCAGAACTCCAGTGAGATGCAGAAAGAATTGAAGCTTAAACTGAAAGCTCTGATAGTGTATAACTCTCTCTGTCAGACAATTACCGTATCATTTCCATAAATCCTTTGTGGAGCTCCCGCTTAATGGTTTTCTAATTGTGTATTTTGGATTGTCAGGTTGTGAGATCTCCTCTGAATGAATACCTGGCATGCAGTAGTTCATATCAACCCTCTATCCCTAATTAATTACAGAATGGCGTTTAAAACGAGGCAGCCGTAGAAATTGCCAGTTTTCATTCTGTTGGAGTGACGGATTCAGAGGAGAGCTGATTCTTAATCCAGAGGTCCAAGAGTGAGTTACTACGGCTGTCAGCCCGGCCGCCAAGCTGATTTTCTGTCTGATTTCCCCAGTAGAATTCAGCAGACTGTTAAAAAAGCACCTGGAATCCTGGGCTTTATACATGTAGGCAAGGGGAATTATGCAAAACCTGTCCAAAACCTTGGGCGGCACGGTGGCGCAGTGGTTAGCACTGCCGCCTCACAGCGCCAGGGAGCCGGGTTCGATTCTCGTCATCGTCTGTGCGGAGTTCTCCCCATGTCTGCGTGGGTTTCCTCCGGGTGCTCCGGTTTCCACCCACAGTCCAAAGACGTGCAGGTTAGGTGGATTGGCCATGCTAAATTGACCCTTAGTGTCCCAAGATGTGCAGGTTAGCTGGATTGGTCATGCTAAGTTGCACTTAAGTGTCAGGGGGTTTAGCTATGGTAAATGCATGAGTTATGGGGTGATGGGCCTGAGTGGGATTGTGGTCGGTGCAGACTCAATGGGCCAAATGGCCTCCTTCTGCACTGTAGGGTTTCTATGATTCTCCGAAAACGGCCTCTGGTCCAATGCATTGCGAAGGACAAGGAGCAATTTAGCATGGCCAACCCACCTAACCTGCACATCTTTGGACACTAAGGGGCAATTTAGCATGGCCAATCCAACTAACCTGCACATCTTTGGACACTAAGGGGCAAATGTGTAGGTTTGGGATATGGAGTTACGGGGATAAGGCAGGGGGGAAATCCTGAGGAATATATTTTGTCCGCACTGTAGGGATTCTATGATCCTCTCTCCGTCATCCAGGGATACAAGGGCAACGCATAGAAATAAGACTTGCATTGACATAGCGTTATTCACGACCGCCAATGTCTCAAAGCCAATGAAGAACTATTTTAAGTGTGGCAACTGGAGCAGTGCAGGAAACACAGCAGCCAATTTGTGCATAGCAAGATCCCATAGACAACAATATAATAATGAACACAAGCCGGGGCCAGAATTCTCTGGCTGTCCAGTGGTGGTGGATTTTCTGGCCTTGCCAGTGCACCCCGGCCGCTAGTAAACAGTGCGATGCCTCCGATTGCCGAGAAGCCAGCTGACGGGAGGTCGGGGAATTCCGGGCCTCATTTTTGTTTTGTGCGATATTGATTGTGAGATACAGTATCGGTCTCTCGATATCATTATTTCAATCGATAGCTGGCCCAGCCTTTATTGCCCTTGAATGAGACTAGAGGGGCAGTTAAGAGATCACTTCACTGTGGGTCTGGAGCCACATGTAGGCCAGACTGGGCAAAGAGGGCAGATTTCCTTCCCCAGTTCATCATTAGACTTCTAATTCCCGCTTATTATTGAATTCAAATTTCACCATCTGCCGTGGTGGGATTCGAACCCGGGTCCCTGCGTCTATGGATTATTCATCTATTGAAAATACCACTGCCCCAACTCCCCTGCACCCCCAACAATGCCTTAGGATATTTTACATCCGCCCAAGCAAGTAGATGGGGCTTCAGTTTAAATTTAAAATTTATTTATTAGTGTCACAAGTAAGGCTTACATTAACACTGGGATGAAGTTACTGTGAAAATCCCCTCGTCGCCACACTCCAGCGCCTGTTCGGGTACACTGAGGGAGGATTTAGCACAGCTAACACATCCAACCAGCACGTCTTTCGGATTGTGAGAGGAAACCGGAGAACCCGGAGGAAACCCATGCAGACACGGGGAGAATGTGCAAACTCCGCACAGACAGTGACCCAAGCCGGGAATCAAAGTCAGGTCCCTGGCGCTGTGAGGCAGCAGCACTCACCACTGTGCCACCGTGCCGTCCTCAACTTAGCTTAACATCTCATCTGTAAGACAGCACCTTCAACAGTGTGGCACTTCCCCAGTGCTGCACTGGATGATCATCCTTGGTTTGGGACACCTTCTTATTACCCTCCAGTTCCACACCATTCCAACCTGGACTTAACTCAGCCATTTCTTCATCCTCATTGGGTCAGGAACCCTGGAATTCCTGAGCCAATCGCGCTGTGGCACCATCTTAAAATAGCCGGACCACAGTGGTTCACGAAGATTACCCCACCTTCACCTTCTCAACAGGAATGGATAATAAACACTGGGCTCGCCAGAAATGTGCTCCTCCCCAAAATCTGATGCAACATTCAAAAGCATCCTTTCCGCATGTATCACAGCTTGGTATGGCCCCTGCTCTGCCTAAGACCGCAAGAAACCACTAAGGTTTGTAGGCCAGGGTGTGATCATACCTCCCATCCATTGACTCCGTCTACACTTCCCGCTGCCTCGGAAAAGCAGCCAGCATAATTAAGGACCCCCACGCACCCCGGACATTCTCTCTTCCACCTTCGTCCGTCGGGAAAAAGATGCAAAAGTCTGAGACCACGTGAGCAAGTCAGTTCCCTGGAGCTGTGAGGCAGCAGTGCCAACAATTGTGCCACCGTGCCGCCAATGAGTCCTGGGCCTTCTGCGCAAATTAAGTTGATCTTTCTCTGCACGCTAACAAACATTTGAGGTCACGTACCAACCGACTCAAGAGCAGCTTCTTCCCTGCTGCTGTCAGACCTTTGAATGGATCTACCTTGCATTAAGTTGATCTTTCTCTACACCCTAGCAATGTCTGTAACACTACATTCTGCACTCTCTCCTTTCCTTCTCTATGAACGGTATGCTTTGTCTGTATAGTGCGCAAGAAACAATACTTTTCACTGTATACTAATACATGTGACAATAAATCAAATCAACGACCAAATCAGAATGAGTTTCTGAATAAAAGCTGAATGAAACTGCACTGGTCTGAAGAGGTCCAGTCGTACCCCTGTTTTACAGCAAGTTGACATCTGTTTCTGTGCGTATGTCCCTCAGGGAGACCGCCTTGTTTAATTGAATCTCACACAGTGTGAACCCTTCATCTGTGGTTGCCGGCGCCCCCACGAACATAACTAGAGCTTTGTGGAGAAAGCGACAGCACTTAGATGAGAAAACATAAAAGCACAAAGACTTAAACGGAGCTTCTTTACTTGGTGCACTGAAATCACCTTCGATACCAAACAGGGAAACAAAACAGAGGAATATACTGGCAATACTTCAGCAGGGAGAGAGTGATTTCATCTACTCCAACGCAACCCAAAGTGCTTGACAACCAATGAAATAGAATCATAGAATCCCTACAGTGCAGAAGGAGGCCATTCGGCCCATCGAGTCTGCACTGACTACAATCCCAGCCAGGCCCTATCCCGATAACCCCAAACATTTAGCCTAGCTCGTCCCCCCGACACTAAGGGACAATTTAGCATGGCCAATCAACCTAACTTGTACATTTTTGGACACTAATGGACAACTTAGCATGGCCAATCAACCTGAACTACACATCTTTGGACACTAAGAGGAAATTTTACATGGCCAATCCACCTAACTCGCACAATTTTGGACACTGAGGGGCAATTTAGCATGGCCAATCCACCTACCTCACACAATTTGGACACTAAGGGGCAATTTAACATGGTTAATCCACCTAAACTACACATCTTTGGACAATGAGGGGCAATTTACCATGGTCAATCCACCTAACCTGTGCACCTTGGGACAGTAAGGGACAATTTAGCATGGCCAATCCATCTAACCTGCACATCTTTGGACTATGGGAAGAAACCGCAGCACCCGGAGGAAACCCACGCAGACACGGGGGGAACGTGCAAACTCCACACAGACAGTGACCCAAATCGGGAACCAAACCCGGGCCCCTGGCGCTGTGAGGCAGCAGTGCCAACCACTGTGCCACTGTGCCACGAAACGCTTTGGAATGTGTTGCATTGTAGGACATCCAACATGCAATTTGCACACAGCAAGCCCCCAGTTGTTGAGGGGTGAATGTTGGCCAGGACGTGGGGGAGAACTCCCCCCTGATCTTCATGTCAAACTGTTTTCTCTCCCATTCCTTCACAGTCGCTGGGTCAAAATCCCAGAACCCCCACCCTAACAGCACTATGGGTGTACCTACACCACCTGGACTGCAGTGGTTCAAGGCGACGCCACATCACCACCTGAAGGGAACTTAGGAGGGGCAATAAAAATGTTAGCCGAGGCAATGATACCCACGTCCCGTAAAATAATTTTTACAATATCATTGCCACTGATTTTTATTTGATTTTATTTTATTTATTATTGTCACATGTATTAATATACAGTGAAAGGTATTGTTTCTTGCGCGCTATACAGACAAAGCATACTGTTCATAGAGAAGGAAAGGAGAGAGTGCAGAATGTAGAATTACATTCATAGCTAGGGTGTAGAGAAAGATCAACTTAATGCGAGGTAGGTCCATTCAAAAATCTGATGGCAGCAGGGAGGAAGCTGTTCTTGGGGCAGTTGGTACGTGACCTCAAACTTTTGTATCTTTTTCCCGACAGAAGAAGGTGGAAGAGACAATGTCCAGGGTGCGTGGGGTCCTTAATTATGCTGGCTGCTTTGCCAAGGCAGCAGGAAGTGTCGACAGAGTCAATGGATGGGAGGCTGGTTTGCGTGATGGATTGGGCTGCACCCATGACCTTTTGTAGTTCCTTGCAGTCTTGGACAGAGCTGGAGCCCATACCAAGCTGTGATACAACCAGAAAGAATGCTTTCTATGGTGCATCCGTAAAAGCTGGTGAGAGTCATAGCTGACATGCCAAATTTCCTTAGTCTTCTGAGAAAGTAGAGGCGTTGGTGGGCTTTCTTAACTATAGTGTCGGCATGGTGGGGACCAGGACAGGTTGTTGGTGATCTGGACACCTAAAAACTTGAAGCTCTCGACCATTTCCCCTTCATCCACTGGATGAGAGGGTGATGGATGTCACGGTTCAACAGCTCAGCCAGAAAACAGCACTTCTGACAGAGCAGCTCTCCCTCAGTGGGATTGCTGTTGATTCAGGCTCGATGGGCCAAATGGCCTCCTTCTGCACTGTAGATTCTATGATACTCTGAGTGCTGCACTGAAGCATCAGCTTAGATGTTGTGTGCTTGTGGAACTTGACTTAAACCCAGATGCTTCTGACTCAGAATAAGAATGATAATCCACAGGTTTAAGTGTAAAGGTTTATTTATTAGTGCCATAAGTAGGCTGACTTACATTAACACTGCAATGAAGTTACTGTGAAAATCCCCTAGTCGTCACACTCCGGCACCAGTTCGGGTACATTGAGAGAGAATTTAGCACGGCCAACGCACCTAACCAGCACGTCTTTCAGACTGTGGGAGGAAACTGGAGCACCCGGAGGAAACCCACGCAGACACAAGGAGAACATGTAGACTCCACACAGACAGTGACCCAAGCTGGGAGTCGAGCCCAGGTCCCTGGCGCTGTGAGGCAGCAGTGCTAACCACTGTGCCACCTTGCCGCCTCCGGGGGGCCCTTTGGTTGTAAGTAAGCCCCCGTCACATGTGATGCAATGACATCACTGAGTCAGAGGGGCTGGACTTGGCGAGATAACCATCCTCACACCGCGTTGGAGTGTCACCTTAAAAAACTTCCCTGATTGGCGAATTGAAAATAGGTGAAATGGACGATAAATAGAATGGATTTGGGGGTAGACGGAAGAAAATTTGGGGAGAAATATATTTGGAAGCAGAGAAAGGAGGAAAAAGTGTGGCCATGAGGATGGCCATGGCTGAAGGATTTCTTGCCGGTTCTGAAGTAAAGACAACAAGAGAAGGGAACTGACCAAGGTCAGCACAGGGCTGCAATTAATTGGGAGCAGGACACAGGGCCTAAGGACGTCATTAAAGTAACAAGGGTCAAAGCATCAAGAGGGAGATTAAGGAGCTGGAATTTTATCCCTGAGAGGTACGGGGTGCCTGGATGAGGAACAGAGAGGAATAGGTCTTTAAATAGGTCAGAACCCAAGCTACAGTAGCTCAGAGGAGTTGTAAATGGAGACCAGCCAGAAGAGCAATCGACGGGCAGGGTCTTTGGGTCATCAAGGAAGCAATGGCCTCATGGTATTATCACTGGACTATTAATCCAGAAACTCAGCGAATGTTCTGGGGACCCGGGTTCGAATCCCGCCACGGCAGATGGCGGAATTTGATTTCAACAAAAAATACCTGGAATTACAAATCTACTGATGATCAATTGTCAGAAAAACCCATCTGGTTCACTAATGTTCTTCAGGAAAGGAAATCTGCCTAGTTATCCAATCTGGCCTACATGTGACTCGAGAGCCACAGCAATGTGGTTGACTCTCAACTGCCCTCCAAGGGTGATGCGCGATATAACACACGAGAGGCTGGATGTACTCGGGAAATAAAGGCTTTTATTGCCAACAATAACAGGGCTACCATATACAGTATACGATCCCAGACTAAAGGGTCACCAGGCAGAGCAGTGACCTTTATACCTCTCCCAGGAGGCGGAGCCGACTGGGGTGTACCATAAGGACTATATTAACAGGTAGAACAGCCCAACCCTAACCCCAACAGTAACATATCTACAGACTCATAGTACTGGCCAGACCATGGCTCAGCACTACCTGGTGGGAACCAACAATGGGTCACCACATTCACCCCTCCTTTGAAAACAAAGGCCGGCGGGGTACAAAACACAGAACAATTGTTCATCTGTCTATAAGTTCAAACGGTCTGGGGACCGCACCGTCGCTGTGACCTCCTCAACACCGGTGATGACACCGGTTCAGGCAATCGCGGTGACGTTCTCTCCAAGGCGGTGTCCAGCGACTCCTCCAGTGCCTCACGGGCCGGTAGACCCCGAGGTGGTGACAATCCGCTGAACTCGGGCACGCCTTGAAGTGGCGACCATCTCCTGGACTCAGGCAAGCTGTACACGGGAGTAAGAGGGTTAAGTGGTGGTCCCGATACTGCCCGCGCCGTGTCAGGAGGGGAAATAATGGTTGGGGGGTCCCTAACAGTAGGTGTGGGAGTGACAGGGGTTTCCAAGCCCCCTGCTGGCGCCAGATCTCGAATCGAGACCGTGTCCTCTCGCCCGTCAGGATATGCCACGTAGGCATACTGAGGGTTGGCGTGGAGGAGTTCAACCAAAGGGTCGGACTTGCGGGTCCTAACATGTCGCCGCAGGAGGACAGGTCCTGAGTATGTCAACCAAGACGGTAATGAGGTCCCAGAGGAAGACTTCCTAGGGAATGAAAACATTCTCTCATGAGGAGTAGCGTTGGTTGCCGTACACAGGAGTGAGCGTATGGAGTGGAGCGCATCAGGGAGTACCTCTTGCCAACGGGAGACTGGAAGACCTTTAGACCTCAACGCCAGTAAGACAGCCTTCCAGACTGTAGCACTCTCTCGTTCGACCTGTCCGTTACCCCTTGGGTTGTAGCTCGTGGTTCTACTAGAGGCAATCCCATATGAGAGCAGGTATTGCCTCAAGTCATCGCTCATGAACGACGAGCCCCTATCGCTGTGGATATAACAGGGGTAACCGAACAGGGTGAAAAGATCACGAAATGCCTTGATAACCGTGGCAGCGGTCATATCAGAACAGGGAATGACAAAGGGGAATCGTGAGTACTCATCAACCACATTGAGGAAGTACACGTTCAGATCTGTCGAGGGAAGGGGGTCCTTAAAGTCCACACTCAGTCTTTCGAATGGACGAGTGGCCTTAACAAGTTGTGCCCTGTCAGGTCGGTAGAAGTGCGGTTTGCATTCCGCGCATACCCAGCAGCTCCTGGTTATGGACCCGACATCCTCCACCGAGTAGGGTAGATTCCGGGCTTTTATGAAGTGGAAGAGCCGAGTGACCCCCGGATGGCAGAGGTCATTGTGGAGAGCCTGCAATCGATTCTCCTGCATACTAGCACATGTTCCATGCGACAGGGCATCCTTGGGCTCGTTGAGCTTCCCTGGACGATACATGATATCATAATTGTAGGTGGAGAGTTCGATTCTCCACCTCAAGATCTTATCATTCTTGATCTTACCCCGTAACGTGTTGTTGAACATGAACGCCACGGACCGCTGGTCCGTGAGCAGAGTGAACCGTTTTCCCGCCAAGTAATGGCGCCAATGCCGGACGGCCTCCACAATGGCCTGGGCCTCCTTTTCCACCGCCGAATGTCGAATTTCAGGGCCTTGGAGGGTGCGAGAAAAAAAGGCAACGGGCCTGCCCGCCTGGTTAAGTGTGGCGGCCAGGGCGAAATCAGATGCATCACTCTCCACCTGGAAGGGGATGGACTCATCGATAGCGTGCATCGTGGCTTTCGCGATGTTGGCTTTTATTCTTGCAAAGGCTAAGCGAGCCTCTGGTGCTAGGGGAAAAGAGGTAGACTTGATGAGCGGACAGGCTTTGTCCGCGTAATTGGGAACCCACTGTGCGTAGTATGAGAAGAAGCCTAAGCATCTTCTCAGTGCTTTGACGCTAGTGGGCAGGGGAAGTTCGAGGAGAGGACGCATACGGTCTGGATCAGGGCCAAGGACCCCGTTTTCCACCACGTATCCGAGGATAGCTAGGCGGCGCGTGCGAAATACACACTTCTCCCTGTTGTAGGTCAGATTCAGGCGAGATGCAGTGCGTAAGAATCTAAGAAGGTTGGCATCGTGGTCCTGCTGGTCATGGCCGCAGATGGTGACGTTATCCAGGTACGGGAAGGTAGCCCGCAGTCCGTTCTGGTCCACCATTCGGTCCATAGCACGCTGGAAGACCGAGACCCCATTCGTGACACCAAAAGGAACTCTTAAAAAATGGTACAGGCGATCATCCGCCTCAAAGGCCGTGTATTGTCGGTCCTCTGGGCGAATGGGGAGCTGGTGGTAAGCAGATTTTAAGTCGATGGTGGAGAACACCCGGTACTGCGCAATCTGGTTGACCATGTCAGATATGCGCGGGAGGGGATACGCATCCAGCTGCGTGTATCTATTAATGGTCTGACTATAGTCTATGACCATCCGGGGTTTGTTCCCATTCTTAACCACCACGACTTGCGCTCTCCCAAGGACTAGCGCTCGGTTGGATGATCACTTCCTTGAGGAGCCGCTGAACTTCAGATCGAATGAAGATCCGATCCTCAGCGCTGTAACGCCTGCTCTTTGTTGCGATGGGCTTGCAGCCTGGCACGAGATTCTGGAATAGGGACGGTGTGGTAATCCTAAGTGTTGAGAGACTACATGTGGAGTGCATTGGGCAATTTAGAGGCTGCGGGTCTCCCACTGAAAGCGGAGGGAGTGGCCCATCGTACTGCAGGGTTACACTCTTCAAGTGGACCATAAAATCTAGTCCTAGGACTATTGGCGCGCAAAGGTGCGGTAACACAAGGAGCTTGAAGTTCTCGTAAACCGTGCCCTGCACCGTCAGATTGACCACGCAACTCCCTAGCACGGTTACAGACCGGGACCTTGACGCCATCGAAATTGTCTGCTTGACAGTCCGAATCTGGAGACCACACCGCTTCACGGTGTCCGGGTGAATGAAGCTCTCCGTGCTCCCGCTGTCAAACAGACAATAAATCGGGCGTTTGTTTACCTGTATGTCCATCATGGACTTGTCGAGTCTGTGAGGCTTGGCCTGGTCCAGGATGATCGACGCCACCGTTGGTTCGTGGGCGCAACTGCAGGCAGCTGAGATGGTTGATGACGACCCCTGCTGGTCATTCGCGGTCGGTGCTGACCAAAATGGCTGCCCCCATAGGTCGCACGTGGACGATGGCGCCAAAAGGTAAGATCTGGGACTTTTCAGCTTGAGCTACCCTCTCAGTGCCTGCAAAGTAGATTAAATAGAAAACTGAAAGCACCCTTGTATTTTAATAGCTCTAGTCTCCAAATCCATAACTGTGTCATAGTTCCTGGCAGACTGTTTTTCTCTCTGCCTGATTTCAGGCTGAACATGCTCGTTTTTCACTTGCGGTTTACTGTGGCTTTTTATTTTTTGCTCCAAGCTAACCAGATCCTCCAATTTGTCTCCAAATTGAACTCAAGCTCCCACCCGGGCATTAAACAAAGTTGGTATTTTATCTGCTTAGTGTGCAGGTTTAGCTAACATTTATTGCTTTTGCTCCTTTGACTCTGAGCTACAAAGTACACAACATCCAAAGCTGCAACTACCTATGTCTGCTTTCAAACTGAACTGCTTGTTTCTGTGGGCAAAACACGGATAAAGCCAATATAAAAGAGCAGTTCCCTGCAACCCATCTCAATGGCAATATGGCATACCAGAGATGTTCCAAAGAGAAATTTATATGAATTAACTCTGAGCTTCAAAACTAAACATTTGAATCCGAGATCGACATGAATGATTTATCTCTCTTTGGGAGTTAATGGCCCTCTCCCTGTACTCCCTTGTTCCACCAAGAAACTCACTTATTTCCAGAGTTGTTGTTAGCTGCTTGTATCTGGGAACTACATGAATAATCTAAATTCCTATTAATGTAACTATAGCCATCCTGTGCTTGCCTAAAGTTCAAAGATAGGTCATACATTGTTTAAGTTTTCTCCCTTTCAACCCTGACATTAATTGAACTTGTTGAACTGCATGTATCCTAGGGCGGCATGGTAGCACAGTGGCTAGCAATGCTGCTTCACAGCTCCAGGGTCCCGGGTTCAATTCCCGGCTCGGGTCACTGTCTGTGTGGAGTTTGCACATTCTCCTCGTGTCTGCGTGGGTTTCCTCCGGGTGCTCCGGTTTCCTCCCACAGTCCAAAGATGTGCGGGTTAGGTTGATTGGCCAGGTTAAAAAAATTGCCCCTTAGAGTCCTGGGATGCGTAGGTTAGAGGGATTAGTGGGTAAAATATGTGGGGGTAGGGCCTGGGTGGGATTGTGGTCGGTGCAGACTCGATGGGCCGAATGGCCTCCTTCTGCACTGTAGGGTTTCTATGATTCTATGATTCTATGAAAACCTGCGGCCCCTGCAGGTCGCACGTGTCTTGCGACTCCGTCGTTCGGAATGGCGACGTCCTGGAATCGCACGTGGTAGAAGACCTTGAAGATGCAGAAGACAAGGAGGCCGGCTCCGGGGAGTCACACGCCGCACTGCTGTCCTTGGATGGAAGTTTGGACCGGCATACCTTGGAATTGTGCCCCTTCTTGCCGCAGGCGGAGCACAACACCGCTTTAGCTGGACATCGCTGCCGAGGGTGTTTCACCCCCCCACAGAAGTAACACCACGGGCCACCTGGAGCTGCTGCCGTCGTCAGGTCCGAGGCTGGGAACGCAATCACGCAGTTTTTCGGTCCCGCTGAATGAAGTGGGGTCTGTGACTGCCCCTGCCACGCTGTCTCCACGTGGTCATCGGGGTACATCGCCAGACTTTTGGAGGCCGTTTCTAGAGCGTCAGCTAACTCTATGGATTTAGCGAGATCGAGGTTACCTTGCTCCAACAGCCGAAGGCGGATGTATGACGAGCCGATTCCCGCCACGAACGCATCTCGAGCTAGGTCGTTCATGTACTGGTCTGCTGACACTGCCTTGCAGTTGCAGGCTCTGGCTAGCTGCTGAAGCTCGCACGGGTACTGTTCCGTCGTTTCGCCGGGCTGCCGCCGTCGAGTGGCTAGAAGGTATCGAGCATGCATCTCATTCGGCGGTTTGTTGTATCGCTTCTTGAGAAGCTCGAGGGCCCCTTTGTAGTCGGTGGCCCCACGGATCGCTAGGTATACAGCGTCGCTTACCCTCGCGTGGAGGACCCGGAGTCTGTCGGCGTCGTCGGTGACCGCTGTGGAGGCGTCGAGGTAATCTTGGAAACACTTCAACCAGTGGTCGAAAGTGTTCGATGCTCCCGCCGCACGTGGGTCCAACGTAAGCCGTTCGGGTTTAAGCATTTGCTCCATGTTTTCTTTGTCGTTTTTTTTTCCCAAAAAAAAAGAATTTACTTGTTGGCAATAAAATTGATGCGCGATATAACACACGAGAGGCTGGATATACTCGGGAAATAAAGGCTTTTATTGCCAACAATAACAGAGCTACCATATACAGTACACGATCCCAGACTAAAGGGTCACCAGGCAGAGCAGTGACCTTTATACCTCTCCCAGGAGGCGGAGCCGACTGGGGTGTACCATAAGGACTCTATTAACAGGTAGAACAGCCCAACCCTAACCCCACAGTAACATATCTACAGGCTCATAGTACTGGCCAGACCATGGCTCAGCACTACCTGGTGGGAACCAACAATGGTTCGCCACAAAGGGCAACTAGGGATGGGCAATAAATGCTGGCCCAGCCAGCGATGCCCATGTCCCACGAATAAATTTTAAAAAAGTATTTGATGGGGATCATTTGATATAGATGTCATCTATATCAAATGATCTGGATGATAATGTGGTAAATTGGATCAGCAAGTTTGCTGATGATACAAAGATTGGAGGTGTAGTGGACAGTGAGGAAGGTTTTCAAAGCTTGCAGAGGGATTTGGACCAACTAGAAAAATGGGCTGAAAAATGGCAAATGGAATTTAACGCAGACAAGTGTGAGGTATTGCACTTTGGAAAGACAAACCAAAGAAGAACGTACAGGGTAAATGGTAGGACTCTGAAGAGTGCAGTTGAACAGAGGGATCTGGGAATACAGGTACAGAATTCCCTAAATGTGATGTCACAGGTGGATAGGGTTGTAAAGAGTGCCTTTGGTACATTGGCCTTTATAAATCGGAGTATCGAGTATAAAAGTTGGAGTGTTATGGTAAGGTTATATAAGGCATTGGTGAGGCCGAATTTGGAGTATTGTGTACAGTTTTGGTCACCTAGTTACAGGAAGGATGTAAATAAGATTGAAAGAGTGCAGAGAAGGTTCACTAGGATGTTGCCGGGACTTGAGAAGCTAAGTTACAGAGAGAGATTGAATAGGTTGGGACTTTATTCCCTGGAGCGTAGAAGATTGAGGGGAGATTTGATAGAGGTGTATAAGATTTTGATGGGTATAGATAGAGTGAATGCGAGCAGGCTTTTTCCGCTGAGGCTAGGGGAGAAAAAAACCAGAGGGCATGGGTTAAGGGTGAAAGGAGAAAAGTTTAAAGGGAATATTAGGGGGGGCTTCTTCACGCAGAGAGTGGTGGGAGTGTGGAATGAGCTGCCGGATAAAATGGTAAATGCGGGGTCACTTTTAACATTTAAGAAAAACTTGGACGGGTTCATGGATGAGAGGGGTGTGGAGGGATATGGTCCAAGTGCAGGTCAGTGGGACTAGGCATAAAATGGTTCGGCACAGACAAGAAGGGCCAAAAGGCCTGTTTTTGAGCTGTAATTTTCTATGGTTCTATGGTTCTATGGACAGTGTAGAGGGAGCTTTACTCTGTATCTAACCCCGTGCTGTACCTGTCCTGGGAGTGTTTGATGGGGATAGTGTAGAGGGAGCTTTACTCTGTATCTAACCCCGTGTTGTACCAGTCCTGGGGGTTGATGGGGGACAGTGTAGAGGGAGCTTCACTCTGTATCTAACCCTGTGCTGTTCCTGTCTTAGGAGTGTTTAATGGGGATAGTGTAGAGGGAGCTTCACTCTGTATCTAACCCCGTGCTGTACCTGTCCTGGGGGTGTTTGACGGGGGACAGTGTAGAGGGAGCTTTACTCTGTATCTAACCCCGTGCTGTACCTGTCCTGGGAGTGTTTGATGGGGGACAGTGTAGAGGGAGCTTTACTCTGTGTCTAACCCCGTGCTGTACCTGTCCTGGGAGTGTTTGATGGGGGACAGTGTAGAGGGAGCTTTACTCTGTATCTAACCCCGTGCTATACCTGTCCTGGGAGTGTTTGATGGGGGACAGTGTCGAGGGAGCTTTACTCTGTGTCTAACCCCATGCTGTACCTGTCCTGGGAGTGTTTGATGGGGGACAGTGTAGAGGGAGCTTTACTCTGTAAATTCCAAGGGCAATTAGGGATCGGCAATAAATACTGGCCAGTCAGCGACGCCCATGACCCATGAATGAATGAAAGAAAGAAGCAGCTGAGAGGGAGAGGGAAAGAAAGTTAATATGTGAGTGGAAGGGGGTTGTTTTGGAAGAAAATTCAACTGAAGGTCAAGCAACATTTTGGGATTGTGCCAAACGCGCCAGAACCTGTTGCGGTGTCATCAGCTTAGCATCGCACAGTGAGCTCGGTCAATGTGGGGTGGCCAATGGCAACGCCTATTCAGCAACAGGGAAGGATCTATGGCGGCAACAGCTGCTTAGCAACAAGGCAAGCGTGATCACCAGCCTAGCAACGGGAATGGCCTGTGGCTAACAGGAGCACGGCAACAGGAATCGCCTCACCATGGCATCGTTGCATTGCCTAGCAACGAAAGGAAGAGTCCCCCCGGCAACGGCTTCATTGGGTGGAGTGAAAGGATGGCGTGTCTGTCGGTGTGAGATTGTAACACTTCTCCCTCAGACTAACCCAGGAAGCAGCTTTCTGACCAGCGTTCCATGTAGAAATCAAACGTTATTCCCCCCTCCACTCCCCCCTTCCCCTATAAGTGTCACCAGACATAAATGTGAGGCGGAACCGCTTACTTTATCTGTACATGTCACAAGTAAGGCTTACATTAACACTGCAATGAAGTTACCGTGAAAATCCCCTTGTCGCCACACTCCTGTTCGGGTACACGGGGGGAGAATTTAGCACAGCCAATGGCACCCTAACCAGCACGTCTTTCAGACTGTGGGAGGAAACCGGAGCACCCGGAGGAAACCCACGCAGACACGGGGAGAATGTGCAGACTCCGCACAGACAGTGACCCAAGCCGGGAATCAAACCCGGGTCCCTGGCACTGTGAGGCAGCAGTGCTAACCACTGTGCCACCGTGCCACCCATCTTGAGGAGATATCCGGGCAGGTAAACCAAACCTTGGTCAAAGAGGCAGATTTTAAAGAGCCTCTTGAAGAGGGGGCGAGGTGGGGCCAGTATTCCAGAGCTTAGGGCAGCGATGGGCAGCCGAGAACATGCATGGGTGGCACAGTGATTAGCACTGCTGCCTCACAGCGCCAGCGACCCGGGTTCGATTCCAGCCTCAGGTCACTGTCTGCGTGGAGTCTGCACATTCTCCCCGTGTCTGCGTGGGTTTCCTCTGGGTTCTCCGGTTTCCTCACACACTCCAAAGATGTGCAGATCAGATGGATCGGTCATGCTAAATTGCCCCTTAGTGTCCAAAGGTGTGTAGGTTAGGGGGATTGGCCATGCTAAATTACCCTTAGTGTCCAAAGATGTGCAGGTCAGGTGGATTGGCCATGCTAAATTGCCCCTTAGTTTCCAAAGATGTGCAGGTTAGGTGGATTGGCCATGCTAAATTGCCCCTTAGTGTCCAAAGATGTGCAGGTTAGGTGGATTGGCCATGCTAAATTGCCCCTTAGTGTCCAAAGATGTGCGGGTTAGGGGGATTGGCCATGCTAAATTGCCACTTAGTGTCGAACAATGTATGGGTTAGGTGGATTGGCCATGCTAAATTGCCCCCTTAGTGTCCAACAATGTGTGGGGTAGGTGGATTGGCCATGCTAAATTGCCCCCTTAGTGTCCAAAGATGTGTAGGTTGGGTTGATTGGCCATGCTAAATGGATAGGGTTACAGGGATAAGGCAGAGGGGAGGGCCTGGGGAAAATCCTCTTT
Source organism: Mustelus asterias (assembly GCF_964213995.1). Lineage (NCBI taxonomy): Eukaryota > Metazoa > Chordata > Chondrichthyes > Carcharhiniformes > Triakidae > Mustelus > Mustelus asterias. The sequence goes on along the minus strand of NC_135821.1, from coordinate 1,518,402 downwards.
TGAAGGGTCGGTGCAAACTCAATGGGCCAAATGGCCTCCTTGTGCATTGAGCGGCTCTCCTTCATCTCAGTGGGCAGCAAGATTAATACAGGCCGAACATTTCATCCTGAGTTATAGAAAATGCTTCTTTGTTTATTTATTAATGGAACTCTCATCAACTTCAAGTGGTAAAAACAAAGGAAAGTACTGACACTCTGGACACAGAGGGAGCGCGCAGTTCTCACAGTCAATGTTGTGAGCAATTAGCACACAGCTCACTTCACTGTGCAGATTAGCGGTTAGAACTGCTGCCTCACAGCGCCAGTGACCCAGGTTCGATTCCCAGCTTGGGTCACTGTCTGTGTGGAGTCTGCACGTTCTCCCCGCGTCTACGTGGGTTTCCTCCGGGTGCTCCAGTTTCCTCCCACAGTCCGGGTGGTTAGGGTGCATTGGCCGTGCTAAATTCTCCCTCAGTGTTACCCGAACAGGCGCCGGAGTGTGGCGACTAGGGGATTTTCACAGTAACTTCATTGCAGTGTTAATGTAAGCCTTACTTGTGGCACTAATAAACTTAACTTAAAGGTTAGGGGGATTGGCCATGCTAAATTGTCCCTTAGTGTGCAAAGAAATGTAAATCAGAGGGATTAGCCATGGAAAATGTGTGGGGTTACAGGGATAGCGCAGGTGTTGAGACTAGGTAAGATTTTCTATCAGAGAGTCAGTGCAGACTCGATGGACTGAATGGCCTTTTCTGCATTGTAAGGATTCTCTAAACCTATTAAATATATTTGGAGCATCCGTTCCCCACTGTGACCTTGGCGAGGGAATAATTCACATCGCCTTTGTACTGTTGGAGATCTGTAATAACATCTGGGAATGCTCATTATCGCAAAAGGCAAGTCAACAGATTGACACAAATGGCCGTACTGAAAATAACTAGATCATAACCTGATCCCAGGTATCGAGTGTCCTCATAAAGTCATGATAGCACAAACGGAGGCCATTTGGCCCATTGAGTCCTTGCTGGCTCTCTGTGGAATAATTCCATTGGTACCTTCCCCTCCGCTACCACCGTAGACCCTGTAAATTTATTTATTCATGTCACAAGTGGGCTTACATTAACACCGTAATGAAGTTACTGTGAAAATCCCCCAGTCACCACAATCCGGCGTCTGTTTGGGTACACTGAGGGAGAATTTAGCACGGCCAATGCACCCTAACCAGCACGTCTTTTGGACCGTGGGAGGAAACCGGAGCACCCGGAGGAAACCCACACAGACACGGGGAGAACATGCAGACTCCGCACAGACAGTGAGCCAAGCCAGGAATCGAACCTGGGTCCCTGGAGCTGTGAAGCAGCAGTGCATGTTCTCCCGTGTCTGAGTGGGTTTCCTCCGGGTTCTCCGGTTTCCTCCCACAGTCCGAAAGACATGCCGGTTGGATGCATTGGCCGTGCTAAATTCTTCCTCAGTGTACCCGAACAGGTGCTGGAGCGTGGCAACCAGGGGGATTTTCACAGTAACTTCATTGCAGTGTTAATGTAAGTCTACTTGTTTTGGTCTCCCCACCAAACCTGCACATCTTTGGACACTAAGGGCCAATTTAGCATGGCTAATCCACCTAACCTACATGATTTTGGACACTCAGGGGCAATTTAATAGGGCTAATCTACCTAACCTGTACATCTTGGGCCACTAAGAGGCAAAATTAGCATGGCCAATCCAGCTAACCCACACATCTTTGGAGTGTGGGAGGAATCCCACACAAACACAGGAGAACATGCAGACTCCACACAGTCAGTGACCCGAGGCTGGAATTGAACCCGGGTCCCTGGCGCTGTCAGGCAGCAGTGTTAACCTCTGTGCCACCTCTAAATACGATGATGTGGAGTTGCCAGCGTTGGATGGGGAGGCACAGTAAGTAGCCTCACAACACCAGGTTAAAGTCCAACAGGTTTATTTTGCAGCATGAGCTTTCGGAGCGCTGCCCCTTCATGATGAAGGAACGACACTCCGAAAGCTCGTGCTACCAAATAGATCTGTTTGACTTTAACCTGGTGTTGTGAGATTACTTGCTGTACCTGTAAATACATACGGGTTCATCCAGTGATTAGCACTGCTGCCTCACAGCGCCAGGGACCTAGACTCACTTCCAGCCTCGGGTGACTGTCTGTGTGGAGTTTGCACGTTCTCCCCGTGTCTGCGTGGGTTTCCTCCGGGAGCTTGGGTTTCCTCCCACACTTCAAAGATGTGCAAGTTCGGTGAATTGGCAAAGATAAATTACCACTTTGGACACTAAGAGGCAATTTAGCATGGCCAATCCATCTCGCCTGTACATCTTTGGACACCAAGGGGCAATTTAGCATGGCCAATCCACCTAACCTGCACGTCTTTGGACTGTGGGAGGAAACCAGAGCACCCAGAGGAAACCCATGCAGAGATGGGGAGAAAGTGCAAACTCAACACAGACAGTTACCCGAGGCCGGAATTGAGCCCGGGCCCCTGATGCTGTGAGGCAGCAGTGCTAGCCACTGTGCCACTCTTTGCACGCCTCCAAGTTTGATAGTGCTGGAAAGTCATGAAATTTTACGCTATATTCCAGGATCCAAGCCATATATATATTAAAGAAAGCAATAGTTCTAGCGCTGACTCTCGTGGCACATCACCACCAACCATTCTCCAGCCTGTAAATCAATCATTTACCACAGCTCACCATTCCGTCCTTAATCCTAAGTAAGGAGTTTAACAACACCAGGTTAAAGTCCAACAGGTTTATTTGGTTGCAAAAGCCACACAAGCTACCAAATAAACCTGTTGGACTTTAACCTGGTGTTGTTAAACTTCTTACTGTGTTTACCCCAGTCCAACGCCGGCATCTCCACATCTTAATCCTAAGGTCAGGTTAACACTGACCTTCCGATTTTATCCGCCTCAATTTTGTTAACCAAGCTTTTATATTCTATAGAGGTCCTGTGTCTAAATTATCAATACCACCTGATTACATTCCAGCCATCTTCTCGTTATTAATTATTTGTGGTCCTATATCTGAACCATAAAGCCATAGTGATAGCTCAATCCCCAAGTGTCTAATATTCCACAATTAAACTTGTTGAAGTTGTACAAGACATTGGTAAGGCCACACTTGGAATAATGTATACAGTTCTGGTCACCCTATTACAGAAAGGATATTATTAAACTAGAAAGAATGCAGAAAAGATTTACGAGGATGCTACCGGGACTTGATGGTTGGAGTTATAAGGAGAGGCTGGATAGACTGGGACTTTTTTCTCTGGAGCGTAGGAGGCTGAGCGGTGATCTTATAGAGATCTATAAAATAATGAGGGGCATAGATCAGCTAGATAGTCAATATCTTTTCCCAAAGGTAGTGGAGTCTAAAACTAGAGGGCATAGGTTTAAGATGAGAGGAGAGAGATACAAAAGGGTCCAGAGGGGCAATTTTTTCACACAGAGGGTGGTGAGTGTCTGGAACAAGCTGCCAGAGGTAGTAGTAGAGGCGGGTACAATTTTGTCTTTTAAAAAGCATTTAGATGGTTACATTGAATAAAAACAAATGGACAAAAAAAGCAAATAGACAATTATATTGTTAGTCAGAGGCTCTTTCTTAGGCTATAAAAATCAAGTACTCGGGGGCACAGGTTTAAGATGCGTGGGGGAAAGTTTAGAGGAGATGTGTGAGGCAAGTTTTTTTACACAGAGGGTGGTGAGTGTCTGGAACGCGCTGCCCGGGGAGGTGGTGGGAGCGGGTACGATAGTGGCATTTAAGGGGCAACTAGATGAATACATGAATAGGATGGGAATGGAGGGATACAGTCTCCGTAAGTGCGCACGATGCTAGTTTAGGCAGGCATCATGATCGGCACAGGCCTGGAGGGCCGAAGGGCCTGTTCTGAAGCTGTACTGTTCTTTCTTCTTTGTTCTATGGGTAAGATGGGTATCGAGGGCCAAACGCGGGCAAGTGGGACCCGTTTCGTGGTTAAAAAAAAGGGGCGGCATGGGCAAGTTGGGCCGAAGGGCTTGCTTCCATGCTGTAAACCTGTATTACTCGATGATGCCTTTCTCGAAGATTTCAGCCTCTCACTCTCAGGGATCTGTTATTCTGTATATAAACCAAATCCGCGGTTCCATTCGAACCTGTAATTCACACCCAGGGGTCCATTATGTATTTATAAACCAACCAAGCCATTCAATCAGCCCATAATTCACTCCCAGGTATCTGTTATTCTATATATAAACTGCCAAACCATTCAATTAGGTTCCAGCTTGTAATTCACTCCCGGCGATCTGCTCTTCTACATTCAAAACTGCCTCTGCCAATCTGTCTTTCACGACATGATTTTTATAGAAGCACAGAATGCCTGAAGTGCAAAAGGAGGCCATTTGGCCCATCGGGTCTGCACCGACCCTCCAAAGGGCATCCCACACAGCCCCACCCCCTGCCCCATCCCGCAACACAGTATATCCATCATATTAATCCACCCAACCTGCACACTAAGGGCAATATAGCATGGCCAATCCACCTAACCTACACATCTTTGAACATTAAGGGGCAATTTAGCATGGCCAATCCATCTAACCTGCACATCTTTGAACATTAAGGGGCAATTTAGCATGGCCAATCCACTTAACCTACACATCTTTGGACACTAAGGGACAATTTAGCATGGCCAATCCACCTAACCTGCACATCTTTGGACACTAAGGGCCAATTTAGCATGGCCAATCCACTAACTTACACATCTTTGGACACTAAGGGCCAATTTAGCATGGCCAATCCACTAACTTACACATCTTTGGACTCTAAGGGGCAATTTAGCATGGCCAATCCCCCTAACCTATACATCTTGGGACAGTAAGGGGCGATTTAGCATGGCCAATCCCTCTAGCATACACATATTTGGACAGTGGGAGGAAACCAGAGCACCCGGAGGAAACCCACACCAACACGAGGAGAATATGCAAACTCCACATAGACAGTGACCCAAGCCGGGAATCGAACCTGGGTCCCTGACGCTGTGATGCAGCAGTGCTAACCACTGTGCCATCATGTTCCAGATTCCCAAAAGACTCCCATCTGTAACACATCCCAGAGATTTGTTATTCTCTATATAAAACACCCGAACTGCTGGATTCACTTCAAGCCTGCAACTCACACCCGAGTATCTATTATTGTCTATGTAACCATCCGAGCACCTTGATAATGTGCAGTCCTAAGTATTTCCATTAAATCTCAACCTGCAACTCTGGATCAGGTACCTGGTATTCTTTATATAATGCATTCGAGCGCCTTGATTAGATTCCAGCTTATAACTCCCAAATATCTGATATTCGAGGAGCATTGGAAGAAACGCCATGTAAAAGTATTTTTTCTTACACTCATCAGGACATTCACAAGAATGTAAGGGACACAACAATTTATACTTCAGAAGAAGAGAGTGCTAATTGGTTGACAAGTGGCTCTGATTGGTAGAGGAGAATGCACCAGTTGATTGAAGACTGACAGTTAACCCCCAAGCTTGTTTAAATTCAAATCAGGCAGGTTGATTGTGATTGGTCAAGGGTTGCCCTGGAATGATCCAGAGAATGGCAGTTGTCTATAATGTTTAGCTGAAACAGGCGCAATGTGTGTACCTGTCCTTTCTGGCTGCAAAGAACAGGATCCTGTGTATTAATATATGTAGATTCTGGCACACATAATTACCATAAATCCCATCAACCCCTGTGCAAAGACCCCCGATTAGACACCATCCAGCAACTCACCTAATATTATCAATCAACATCAAAGGCAGGATTTTCTGGTCCCGCTGTGATGAACAGAGATTTGGCTGAGGGTGGCTAAAAAAGGCCCATTTCAGAGTCAACCACATTGTCATGGGTCTGGAGTCACATGTAGGCCAGACCAGGTAAGGAGGCAGATTTCCTTCACTAAAGGACATCAGTGAACCAGATGAGGTTTTTTACAACAATCGACAATGGTTTCATGTTCACTATTACCAAGGCTAGCTTTTAACAGGACGACACGGTGGCACAGTGGTTAGCACTGCTGTCTCACAGCGCCAGGGACCTGGGTTCAATTCCCGGCTTGGGTCACTGTCTGTGACCCAAGTGTCTGCGTGGTTTTCCTCCGGGTGCTCCGGTTTCTTCCCACAGTTCAAAAGATGTGCAGATTAGGGTGCATTGGCCGTGCTAAATATCCCCTTAGTGTCAGGAGATTAGCAGACTCAATGCTTGGGGGTTATGGGGATAGGGCCTGGGTGGAATTGTGGTCAGTGCAGACTCGATGGGCCGAATGGTCTCCTTCTGCACTGGAGGATTCTATGATTCTTAGGCACGGGTATTGAGAGGCAAAAGGCGTCAGCTTACAAATCAGCCAACATCTTGTGCAATGGCAGAAGAAGCTTGAGGGGCTGAATAAAGTTTATTTATTCGTGTCACAAGTCGTCTTACATTAACAATGCAATGAAGTTACTGTGAAAATCCTCTAGTCGCCACACTCCGGCGCCTGTTCGGGTACACTGAGGGAGAATTTAGCATGGCCAATGCACCCTAACCAGCACGTCTGTGATGACTTCAGCCAGGCTAATGAGGTTGGCTTGCTAGAGTATGAACTACTTGATGAGTCCTAATTGATGGTTAAATCAGGGAACCTCATGCTCCCTATTTAAAGCAGGTGTGTCAGACTCTCAGCCTGCAATCAGCAGGGAGCAACTGGAGAGCTGGCTGTGTACAGATATATGGTGTAAATAAAGTAACTTGGTGACTGGACTTTTGCCTCCGTGGAGTTATTACAACGCCCTTTCGAACTGTGGGAGGAAACCGGGGCACCCGGAGGAAACCCACGCAGACACGGGGAGAACATGCAAACTCCGCACAGACAGTGACCCAAGCCAGGAATCGAACCCGGCTCCCTGGCGCTGTGAGGCAGCAGTGCTAACCACCATGCCACCGTGCCACCTCATGGCCTCCCCCCAGTTCCAATGTTCCCTAATTCTCTGAGACCCGAGAGGGAATGGCGGATCCATCAACTTGGCCCCAGGTATCCATTAATCTCTCGCGCTCCATCGCTGTGATTTATATCAGTGTCTGCTCACATCTCTCATCTGAGGCTTGACAAGGCCCCTCCAGTTTAACCGAGAAGAGTGCTCAGCCTCATTCAGCGAAGCTCTCCAAAGCATTAGAAGCCAAACTGGACTCATTATCACCAAGGGTGCAGAAGCAATAATTAGCGCTGAGGACGCAGGGCAGGGATTAATTACGTCTGCAAGATAATAATATTCAGGAAATGCGGACGAGAGCACACTGCGATTTTTTTTTCCCCTCCGTTTCGGAGCTTTGGAACGATGTTGATTACACAGAGAACAAGCATCCCCTAATCTGCATGATTTTCTGAATGCTTAATCACCTTGTTTGAATGCTAGAAATGGATAGTCCCAGAAGGTATCACCAGTCGGGGAGCATCTGCTGCTAGGGATAGACGAGGCACGGCAGATGGGGACACAAACACTAGCACGGACTATGAGGGCTGAATGGCCTGCTTCTGTTCCATAAATTCTAATTCCATTGGCCGGAATTCTCCAACTATGCACTGATTTGATTTGATTTATTATTGTCACATGTATTGGGATACAGTGAGAAGTATTGTTTCTTGCGCGCTATACAGACAAAACATACCATTCATAGAGAAGGAAAGGAGAGGGTGCAGAATGTAGTGTTACAGTCATAGCTAGGGTGTAGAGAAAGATCAACTTAATGCGAGGTAGGTCCATTCAAAAGTCTGACAGCAGCAGAGAAGAAGCTGTTCTTGAGTCGGTTGGTGCGTGACCTCAGACTTTTGTATCTTTTTCCCGACGGAAGAAGGTGGAAGAGAGAATGTCCGGGGTGCGTGGGGTCCTTGATTATGCTGGCTGCTTTGCCGAGGCAGCGGGAAGTGTAGACAGAGTCAGTGGATGGGAGGCTGGTTTGCATGTTGGACTGGGCTACATTCGCAACAACTAAATTGCCTCTTAGTGTCCCAAAATGTGCGGATTAAATTTAGGGTGGCACGATGGTACAGTGATTAGCACTGCTGCCTCACAGCACCAGGGACCCGGGTTCAATTCCCGGCTTGGGTCACTGTGTGTGCAGAGCCTGCACGTTCTCCCCGTGTCTGCGTGGGTTTCCTCCGGGTGCTCCGGTTTCCTCCCACAGTCCAAAGATGCGCAGGTGGATTGGACATGCTAAATTGCCCCTTCGTCTCGCAAGATGTGGGTAAATACTTGGGGTTACAGGCAACATGTCTGGGTGGGATTCCTCCTTAATGTTGGGGGATTACGTGGGGTAACAAGGGTGGAGGCTGGGTGGGATTGTGGTCGGTGTAGACTCGATGGACTGAATGGCCTCCTTCTGCACTGTAGGGATTCTACGATTGTGACAATCCCTTGGCCATGCTAAACTGTCCCGTCAGTGTCAGGGGGATTAGCAGAGTAAATGTGTGGGGTTATGTGGATTTGATTTGATTTATTATTGTCACATGTATTATTATACAATGAAAAGTATTATTTCTTGCACACCATACAGACAAAGCATACCGTTCATAGAGAAGGAAAGGAGAGGGTGCAGAATGTAGTGTCACAATCATAGCTAGGGTGTAGAGAAAGATCAACTCAATGCAAGGTAGATCCATTCGAAAGTCTGATAGCAGCAGGGAAGAAGCTGTTCTTGAGTCGATTGGTACGTGACCTCAGACTTTTGTATCTTTTTCCCGATGGAAGAAGGTAGAAGAGAGAATGTCCGGGATGCGTGGGGTCCTTAATTACGCTGGCTGCTTTGCCAAGGCAGGGGGAAGTGTAGACAGAGTCATTGGATGGATGGGATAGGGCCTGAGTGGGATTGTGGTCGGTGCAGACTCGATGGGCCGAATGGCCTCCTTCTGCATTGTAGGGATTCTATGATTGTGACAACCCTTTGGCCATTTCCACTAACCCCACTCAGTGTCAGGATGGGCCGAATGGCCTCCTTCTGCACTGCAGGGATTGTACGATCAGCTGTGATCTAACTGAATGGCAAGAACAGCAGGGCTCGAGGGGCTGAATGGCATGCTTCTGTCCCTCCGCACTGCTGCAGAGGAGCTCCTAGGGAACTGAAAGGAGATTGAAGGCAGCGCGATCAATTTAAATTATAAATGTCAGCCTTTTACATCATGTTTAAAACATCAGTGGGAAATTTATCACTATTTCATTCACTGGCAATGATGTTTATATATGGCGAAGGTGAATTATGACCTAGCTCCAGGTACAGCAGTTGCAGTCTCTGTGGCTGCCGGCAACACAACCAGCAACGCACACTCCTTAAAGATCCTGTCACTGCTTTCCAACAGGAATCCGCATCGATGGCAAACTTTACGATTTCTTCCCCCCCACCCCCACCACCCCACCATCCCACCATTTCTCTTTAATGTTTCTGTTTCATCCGGATGGTGTGAGCGGATCTGAGGAGATACTAAGCCCATTCCGTGTGAGAATCCCATTCGACACTCTTCAATAACTCCAGCGACAGATCCTTTCAATGGATGTCCCTTAGAATCCGGGAATTCCCACCAGGCAGGAGAGGCCATTCGGCCCATCGAGTCTGCACAGAGTATCTCACCCAGGTCCTCTTACCAGCCCTATTCTTGCAACCCCACACATTTCCCATGGTCAATCCACCTAACCTGCACATCTTTGGAAATTTAGGAGGCAATTTAGCACGGCCAATCCAGCTAATCCGGGACCCGGGTTCCATTCCCGGCTTGAGTCACTGTCTGTGCGGAGTCTGCACGTTCTTCCCGTGTCTGCGTGGGTTTCCTCCAGGTGCTCCGGTTTCCTCCCACAGTCTGAAAGACGTGCGGGTTAGGGTGCATTGGCCACGCTAAATTCTCCTTCAGTGTAACCGTACAGGCGCTGGAGTGTGGCGACTAGTGGATTTTCACAGTAACTTTATTGCAGTGTTAATGTAAGACTACTTGTGACATTAATCAATAAACTTTAAACTTTAATTTGGACCCAAATGGGGCAATTTAGCCAATCCATCTAACCTGCACATCTTTGGTTTGGATATTAGTGGGGTAAATACATAGAGTTACGGGGATAAGGCCTGAGTAAGCTGCTCCGTCGGAGAGTCAGTGCAGGCCTGATGGGCCGAATGGCCTCCTTCTGCATTGTCGAGAGTCCAGTCTATGATTCCAAACTATAAATAAAGCCCAGGGAATATGAAATGGGCCAATGCAACGTGGAAAATTGTTGTTTCATGTAGCTTTACATCCAATCAAGTACTTTTTGGAATGTTGCAATGTAGAAAGCATGGCTGCCAATTCATGCTCAGCAAGATCCCACAAGTTCCTTTGTTGCCGGTGGACCAAAGTCCGAGAATCCATTGCCACCCGATAGGAAAGTAACAGTGGAGATTGGTATTTTGCTGCTTTCTTCCCCTTCGGGGTACCTGGCACGGTGGCACAGTGGTTAGCACTGCTGCCTCACAGCACCAGGGACCCTGGTTCGATTCCTGGCTCGGGTCACTGTCTGCGGGGAGTCTGCACGTTCTCGCCGTGTCTGCGTGGGTTTCCCTCGGGTGATCCCAGTTTCCTCCCACAGTCCGAAAGACGTGCTGGTTAGGTGCATTGGCCATGCTAAATTCTCCCTCTGTGTACCCGAACAGCTGCTGGAGTGTGGCGACTAGGGGATTTTCACAGTGACTTCACTCGGGTTAGGTCAATTGGCCGTGCTAAATTGACCCTAGTCTCAGGGGGATTAGCAGGGTAAATGTGTGGGGTTACGGGAATAGGGCCTGGCTGGGATTAAGGTCGGTACAGACTCAATGGGCCAAATGGCCTCCCTTTGTATGTAGGGATTCTATGATTGCAGTGTTAATGTAAGCCCTACTTACGACATTAATAAATAAACTTAATCTTAAAAAAAACACATGGATGCAGTGGGTTCAAGAAGGCAGCTCACCACCACCTTCTCAAGGGGCAAGTCGGGATGGGTAATAAATGCTGCGTAGCCAGCGACGCCCATATCCCTTGAACGATTATTTTTTCGAAAGGAAATGAGATAAAGATCAGGCAATCTGCTTTAATGATTAATCTTGGCCACGCTCCCATTGCTCTTTGTAGAGATAGTGCAGAGTAATCTTTTATCTCCATCTTACTGAAACTTTATTCACAGAATGTGGGCATCGCTACCAAGGCTAACATCCCTAAATACCCTTGAATCACCTTCTTGAATATAACTGAGTGACTTCCAGGTCCATTTAAGCGTTAACCACGTTGCTGTGTCTCTGGAGTCACATGTAAGCCAGGCCGGGTAAGGACAGCAGATTTCATAGAACATAGAACATAAAACAGTACAGCACAGAACAGGCCCTTCGGCCCACGATGTTGTGCCGAGCTTTATCCGAAACCAAGATCAAGCTATCCCACTCCCTATCATCCTGGTGTGCTCCATGTGCCTATCCAATAACCGCTTAAATGTTCCTAAAGTGTCTGACTCCACTATCACTGCAGGCAGTCCATTCCACACCCCAACCACTCTCTGCCGAAAGAACCTACCTCTGATATCCTTCCTATATCTCCCACCATGAACCCTATGGTTATGCCCCCTTGTAATAGCTCCATCCACCCGAGGAAATAGTCTTTGAACGTTCACTCTATCTATCCCCTTCATCATTTTATAAACCTCTATTAAGTCTCCCCTCAGCCTCCTCCGCTCCAGAGAGAACAGCCCTAGCTCCCTCAACCTTTCCTCATAAGACCTACCCTCTTTCTCTAAAGGGACATTAGTGAGCTCGATTGGTTTTTCCGACAATCGGTCATTAGTAGGTTCTTAATTCCAGATATTTTTTATTGAATTCAAATTCCACCATCTGCCGTGGCGGGATTCGAACCCGGGTCCCCAGGACATTAGCTGAGTTTCTGGATTAATATTCTAGCGATAATACCACTAGGCCATTTCAGAGGGCAGTTGAGAGTCAACCACATTGCTGTGGCTCTGGAGTCGCATGTAGGCCAGACCGGGTAAGGACGGCAGATTTCCTTCCCTCAAGGGACATTAGTGAACCAGATGGGTTTTTCCGTCAATGGTGTCATGGTCACCATTAACGGTGGAATGAGCACACCAACATATGGGTTAGGAGCAGGAACAAGGCCCCTCAAGCCTGTTCCGCCATTCTGTAAGATCATGGCTGATCTGATTGTAACCCCAACCCCACACTCCCGCCGATCCCCAATAACCTTTCACCCCCCCTTGTTAATTAAGTTCTTAAGAACATAAGAAATAGGAGCAGGAGTAGGCCATCTAGCCCCTCGAGCCTGCCCCGCCATTCAATAAGATCATGGCTGATCTGACGTGGATCAGTACCACTTACCCGCCTGATCCCCATAACCCTTAATTCCCTTACCGATCAGGAATCCATCCATCCGCGCTTTAAACATATTCAGCAAGGTAGCCTCCACCACCTCAGTGGGCAGAGAATTCCAGAGATTCACCACCCTCTGGGAGAAGAAGTTCCTCCTCAACTCTGTCTTAAACCGACCCCCCTTTATTTTGAGGCTGTGTCCTCTAGTTTTAACTTCCTTACTAAGTGGAAAGAATCTCTCCGCCTCCACCCTATCCAGCCCCCGCATTATCTTATAAGTCTCCATAAGATCCCCCCTCATCCTTCTAAACTCCAACGAGTACAAACCCAATCTCCTCAGCCTCTCCTCATAATCCAAACCCCTCATCTCCAGTATCAACCTGGTGAACCTTCTCTGCACTCCCTCCAATGCCAATATATCCTTCCTCATATAAGGGGACCAATACTGCACACAGTATTCCAGCTGCGGCCTCACCAATGCCCTGTACAGGTGCATCAAGACATCCCTGCTTTTATATTCTATCCCCCTCGTGATATAGGCCAACATCCCATTTGCCTTCTTGATCACCTGTTGTACCTGCAGACTGGGCTTTTGCGTCTCATGCACAAGGACCCCCAGGTCCCTTTGCACGGTAGCATGTTTTAATTTGTTTCCATTGAGATAGTAATCCCATTTGTTATTATTTCCTCCAAAGTGTATAACCTCGCATTTATCAACGTTATACTCCATTTGCCATATCCTCGCCCACTCACTCAGCCTGTCCAAATCTCTCTGCAGATCTTCTCCGTCCTCCACACGATTCACTTTTCCACTTATCTTTGTGTCGTCTGCAAACTTCGTTACCCTACACTCCGTCCCCTCCTCCAGATCATCTATATAAATGGTAAACAGTTGCGGCCCGAGTACCGATCCCTGCGACATGCCACTAGTTACCTTCCTCCAACCGGAAAAACACCCATTTATTCCGACTCTTTGCTTCCTGTCGGATAGCCAGTCCCCAATCCACTTTAACACACTACCCCCAACTCCGTGTGCCCTAATCTTCTTCAGAGGGATGTTTGTTCTTCAGAGGGATGTTTGTTCTTCAGAGGGATGTTTGTTCTTCAGAGGGATGTTTGTTCTTCAGAGGGATGTTTGTTCTTTAGAGGGATATGGTCCACGGAAGGGTAGGAGGTTTTAGTTCAGTCGGCAGCAAGGACGGTGCAGGCTTGGAGGGCCGAAGGGCCTGTTCCTACGCTGTAATTTTCTTTGTTCTTTGTTCTAAGAATCTATCTAGCTCTGCCTTAAAAATATTCAAAGGTTCTACTCCCACTGCCTTTTCAGCAAGAGAGGTCCAAAGACACACGATCCTCAGAGAGAAAATATTTCTTCTCACTTCTGTCTTCAATGAACAATCCTTTATTTTTAAACAGTGATGCCTGGTTCTAGATTCCCCCACAAGAGGAAGCAATCTCTCCACATCGAGCCTTGTCAATACCCCTCAGGATCTTACCTATTTCAATCAAGCTTTATTTTTATTCATTCAAGGGAGGTGGGCGTCGCTGGCTGGGCCCAGTAATTATTGCCCATCCCTTGAGAAGGTGGTGGTAGAATCATAGAAACCCTACAGTACAGAAAGAGGCCATTCGGCCCATCGAGTCTGCACCGACCACAATCCCACCCAGGCCCTACCCCCATATATTTACCCACTAATCCCTCTAACCTATGCATCCCAGGACACTCAGGGGCAATTTTGAGCATGGCCAATCAACCTAACCCACACATCTTTGGACTGTGGGAGGAAACCGGAGCACCCGGAGGAAACCCACGCAGACACGAGGAGAATGTGCAAACTCCACACAGACAGTGACCCAAGCCGGGAATCGAACCTAGGTCCCTGGAGCTGTGAAGCAGCAGTGCTAACCACTGTGCTGCCGTGCCGCCCCTAACCACTGTGCTACCACTGCCTTCCTGAACCACTGCATCCCATGTGGTGTAGGTACACCTACAGCGCCATTAGGGAAGGAGTTCCAGGATTTTGACGCAGCAATAGCACTCACTCTTCTAAACTCCAGCACAGTCCCAGTTTGGGTCACTGTCTGTGTGGAGTCTGCACGTTCTCCCCGTGTCTGCGTGGGTTTCCTCCGGGTGTTCCGGTTTCCTTCCACAGTCCAAAAAGACGTGCTGGTCAGGTGGGTTGGCCATGCTAAATTGCGCCTTCGTTTCAGAGGGCCTAGCTAGGGTAAATGCATGGGGTTACGGGGATAAGGCCCGGGTGGGATTGTGGTCGGTGCAGACTCGATGGGCCGAATGGCCTCCTTCTGCACTGTAGGGATTCTGTGATTATGGGGAGAAAGCAGGATTAGGCTATTGAGTTGGACGATCAGCCATGATCGTGATGAATGGCGCAGCAGGCTCGAAGGGCCGAATGGCCTACTCCTGCTCCTAACTTCCATATTACTCCAAGTATTATTCGAGTAAACCTTCTCTGGAACTGTTTCTTTATAAATAAATTCTGGATTTACTTAATTAACTGAAATTTAACAGCGGTGGTGAGATTCAAACTCGTGTCTCTGGATCATTCATCCCAGGCCTCTGGAATATGCGGCTGATAATAGAACCACTGTGCTATTGCCTCCTACAGCTTAAATAATTCATGTGACACCCACAATATTAATGTGGTCATCTGTATGGATGACAAAGCCTTCATGCAAATACTAAAACTGGTGCTTAAAATTTCAGCGATATTACCTCCCGTAGAAATATCATTGTTGCCTTTCTGAAGATGTTTTCCCTGCAAAAGAATAAAGTTGATGATGCGTATTTAAATCTTGGCACCAACAACTGCAGCGAGGCTTTTCTCTGACTGTAATCAATCTTGGCTCCAATCTTTCTCTTGAATTACCCTTCCCCTGAAGGCTGCCTCCCCCACAGGCGTCCAGGTTCCCATCACCGAGATGCAGCAAAGACTTCAACAATTTTTGTCCCCCCTCAACCTCCATTGTGACATCCCCTTTTAATTGGGCCCCACCCCTTTAAATTTGATTTACACTCTGTTGTCCTCTCCCGCCATTACTCTGCTGTTTAGATCCATCAGAGCATCAGTCCAAAGATGTGCGGGTTAGGTTGATTGGCCAGGTTAAAAATTGCCCCTTAGAGTTCTGAGATGCGTAGGTTAGCGGGATTAGCGGGTAAACATGTGGGGGTAGGGCCTGGGTGGGATTGTGGTCGGTGCAGACTCGATGGGCCGAATGGCCTCCTTCTGCACTGTAGGGTTTCTATGATTCTATGATTCTAGATATAGGAGCAGAATTAGGCTATTCGGCCCATCGGAGATCTAAGCATTTTGTTTCCCCCTTGACCGGGATATGGAACCAAGACAGGTGGATAAGACCATAGGATATAGGAATAGAATTAGGCCATTTGGCCCATTGAATCCGCTCCGTCATTCAACCATGTCTGATAAGTTTCTCAATCCCATTCTCCCGCCTTTTCCCAGTAACCTTTGATCCCCTTACCAATCAAGAACCTATCTATCTCGGTCTTAAATGCACTCAATGACCTGGCCTCCTCTGTGGCAATGAATTCCACAGATTCACCACCCTCTGGCTGGAGAAATTCCTCCTCATCCCGGTTCTAAAGGGTCGTCCCTTTACTCTGAGGCCGTGCCCTCGGATCCCAGTCTCTCCGACTAACGGAAACATCTTCCCCACGTCCACTCTTTCCAGGCCTCTCAGTATTCTGTAAGTTTCAATGAGATCCCTCCCCCATCCTTCTAAACTCCAACGAGTACACACCCAGAGTCTTCAGACGATCCTCATATGTCAAGCTTTTCATTCCCGGGATCATTCTCATGAACCCCCTCTGGACCCTCTCCAAGGGCCAGCACATCCTTCCTTAAATACGGGGCCCAAAATTGCTCACAATATTCCGAATGTGGTCTGACCAGAGTCTGATACAGCCTCAGCAGTACATCCCCGCTCTTGTATTCTAGTCCCTCTCGAATGGAATGCTAACATTGCATTTGGTTGATCCATCCAAAGTCATATTTGAAGAGGAACATTGGAGTTAGGCGAGGTGGCGAGAAGTGGTATTCTCGCTGGACTAGTAATCCAGAGACCCAGGGTTAATGCTCTTGGGAATTGGGTTCGAATCCCACCGCGGCAGATGGTGAAATTTGATTCAGTAAAAATCTGGAATTAAAAATCAAATGATTACCATGAAACCATTGCCGATTCTCATAAAAACCCATCTGGTTCACACGTATTTCATAAGGAAGGAAATCTGCCATCTGGTCTGGGCCTACATGTGAGTCCAAAGTCACAACAATGGGTCTGGTTCTCTTAAATACCCTCTCAAGAGGCAATTAGGGGATGGGCCATAAATGCTAACCTAGGCCGCATTCCATAATCCTTTTTATGGATTTATGGCGGCAGATTTCCTTCCCTAAAGGACATTGGTGAACCAGCTGGGTTTCTCCAACAATCGACAATAGTTTGGTCAACGTTTAATTCCAGATTTTTATTGAATTTGCCGTGGTGGGATTTGAACCCGGGTCCCCCAGAGCATTACCCTGGATCTCTGGATTACCAGTCCAGTGACAATACCACTTCACCACCTTGTCACCCCTTGGAACTTGAGAAGTTAAGGGGTGACTTTATCAACTTTTTCCATATATTACTGGGAACAAATGGAGTAGATCTAAAGAATCTGGTGGTAATTCTCCCACGCAGGCCATCCCCTCCAACCTATCCCCGTAGCCCAGTGCATTTCCAACGGCCAATCCACCTCACCTGCACATCTTTGAACTCTAAGGGGCAATTTAGCATGGCCAATCCACCTAACCTACACATCTTTGAACACTAAGGGGCAATTTAGCATGGCCAATCCACCTCACCTGCACATCTTTGGACACTAAGGGGCAATTTAGCATGGTCAATCCACCTAACCTACACATCTTTGGACTATGGGAAGAAACCGGAGCACCCGGAGGAAACCCACGCAAACACAGGGAGAATGTGCAAACCCCACACAGACAGTGCCCCAAGGCCAGATTGGAATCCGGGTCCCTGGCGCTGTGAGGCAGCAGTGCTAACCACTGTGCCACTGTGTCACCTTCTCTTCTCTTTAAATATTTTGATGTGGAGATGCCGGCGTTGGACTGGGGTGGGCACAGTAAGAAGTCTCACAACACCAGGTTAAAGTCCAACAGGTTTATTTGGAATCACGAGCTTTCAGAGTGCTGCTCCTTCATCAGGTGAGTGAAAATTTTAGGGGTGACTTTATCGACTGTTTTCCTCAACGAAACTGGTCATAATTCTCCCACCCAGGTTCCCCCCCTCCACCCTACCCCCTCCAATGTGAGTTAAACATTTTTAAGCAGTTTTATTCCCAATTTTCTCAATAATTCCTCTGCGCAGTTACTGCTGACGTCAGCTTATATTGCAGAGCTGTTTAGCTAATGTCTAATTCACAAAATTAATTTCCAAAGCTCTCCTGGGCTGGGAACAGCGGCTCAGAATTCATAAAGAGCCCCCTCTGTTGGCACACTGTGGAAAATGACCTCAATGCATCACAACAACTATCGACTCCAGCCAAGTCCAACCGCATCCGATGGAATCATAGAATCCCTACAGTGCAGAAGAGGTCATTTCGCCCATCGAGTCTGCACTGACTGTCTGACAGAGCATAGAATCATAGAATCCTACACTGCAGAAGGAGGCCATTCGGTCCGTCAAGTCTGCACCAACCACAATCCCACCCTGGCCCTATCCCCAAAACCCATGCATTTACCCTAGCTAGTCCCCCTGACACTAAGGGGCAATTTATCATGGCCAATCCATCTAACCCTCACATCTTTGGACTGTGGGAGGAAACCGGAGCACCTGGAGGAAACCCACGCAGACACGGGGAGAATGTGCAAACTCCACACAGTGACCCAAGCCACAAATCGAACCCGGGTCCCTGGCGCGGTGAGGCAGCAGTGCTAACCACTGTGCCACCTTGCCACCCCTTACCCAGGGCCCAGCATCTTACCCAGGGCCCCCTCCCTCACCCTATCCCCATAACCCAACATATTTCCCATGGCTAATCCACCTAACCGACACATCGTCACAAAATACAGAGTTTTATTTAATTTATTCCTGTGACATGGGCGTCACTGGCTGGGCCAGCATTTATTACCCATCCCTAGTTGCCTGAGGGCGCTGAGAGTCAACCACATTGCTGTGGCTCTGGAGTCACATGTAGGCCAGACCGGGTAAGGACGGCAGATTTCCTTCCCTAAAGGACATTAGTGAACCAAATGGGTTTTTCCGACAATCAACAATGGGTCATCAGTAGATTCTTAATTCCAGGTATTTTTTATTGAATTCAAATTCTACCAGCTGCCGTGGTGAGATTCGAACCCGGTTCCCCAGAACATTAGTTGAGTTTCTCAATTAATAATCCAGCGATAATACCAGAAGGCCATCACCTCCCCTAAATTCAAGTCCCTTCCTCAGTTCAAAAAACCCATCAGCGCATACTGTCCTCTAATATCCTGAGGGGTATTGACAGAGTGGATGTGGAAAGGTTGTTTTCTCTTCTTTGAGAATCTAGAACTGGGGGTCATTGTTTTGAAATATGGGGTCACCCATTTAAAGCAGAGATGTGGAGAAACTTTTGTCTCTGAGTGGGTCGTGAGTCTCTGGAACTTACAGGCAGTGGAAACAGAGACCTTTTAAGGCAGAACCAGATAGTTTCTTGATTTAACAAGGGTTGAAAGGTTACCAGGCTTGGTGGGAATGTGGGGTTGAGGTTACAATCAGGAAACTCATGAAGTTAACTTGCAGGTTGAGTTGGTTAAGTTAGGAAGGCAAATGCAATGTTAGCATTCATTTCAAGAGGACAAGAATACAACAGCAGGGATGTGCTGCTGAGGCTTTATAAAGCTCTGGTCAGACCACATTCGGAATATTGTGAGCAATTTTGGGCCCCGTATCTAAGGAAGGAAGTGCTGGCCCTTGGAGAGGGTCCAGAGGAGGTTCACGAGAATGATCCCAGGAATGAAAGGCTTGATGTATGAGGAGCATCTGAAGACACTGGGTCTGTACTCGATGGAGTTTAGAAGGATGAGGGGGGATCTCATTGAAACTTCCAGAATACAGAAAGGCCTGGATAGAGTGGACGTGGGGAAGATGTTTCCATTAGTCGGAGAGACTGGGATCCGAGGGGCACAGCCTCAGAGTAAAGGGACAACCCTTTAGAACCGAGATGAGGAGGAATTTCTTCAGCCAGAGAGTGGTGAATCTGTGGAATTCATTGCCACAGATTCACTGTGGCTGCGGCTGTGGAGGCCAGGTCATTGAGTGTCTTTAAGACAGAGATTGATAGGTTCTTGATTGGTAAGGGGATCAAAGGTTACGGGGAAAAGGCAGGAGAATAGGGTTGAGAAACTTATCAGCCATGGCGGAGTAGACTCGATGGGCCGAATGGCTTAATTCTGTTCCCATACCTTATGGTTTTAAGTTTATTTATTAGTGTCACAAGTAGGCTGACATTAACACCACAATGGACCTCAGTGGTTGGTAAGTTGATGGAGAGGATCCTGAGAGACAGGATTTATGATCATCTAGAGAAGTTTAGTATGATCAAAAGTAGTCAGCACGGCTTTGTCAAGGGCAGGTCGTGCCTTACGAGCCTGGTTGAGTTCTTTGAAAATGTGACCAAACACATTGACGAAGGAAGAGCGGTGGATGTGGTCTATATGGACTTCAGCAAGGCGTTCGATAAGGTCCCCCATGCAAGACTTCTTGAGAAAGTGAGAGGGCATGGGATCCAAGGGGCTGTTGCCTTGTGGATCCAGAACTGGCTTGCCTGCAGAAGGCAGAGAGTGGCTGTGGAGGGGTCTTTCTCTGCATGGAGGTCAGTGACCAGTGGAGTGCCCCAGGGATCTGTTCTGGGACCCTTGCTGTTTGTCATTTTCATAAATGACCTGGATGAGGAAGTGGAGGGATGGGTTGGTAAGTTTGCTGACGACACCAAGGTAGGTGGTGTTGTGGATAGTTTGGAGGGATGTCAGAAGTTGCAGCGAGACATAGATAGAATGCAAGACTGGGCGGAGAAGTGGCAGATGGACTTCAACCCGGATAAGTGTGTAGTGATCCATTTTGGCAGATCCAATGGGATGAAGCAGCAGTATAATATGAAGGGTACCATTCTTAGCAGTGTAGAGGATCAGAAGGACCTTGGGGTCCGGGTCCATAGGACTCTTAAATCGGCCTCGCAGGTGGAGGATGCGGTCAAGAAGGCGTACGGCGTACTAGCCTTCATTAATCGAGGGATTGAGTTTAGGAGTCGGGAGATAATGCTGCAGCTTTATAGGACCCTGGTTAGACCCCACTTGGAGTACTGCGCGCAGTTCTGGTCACCTCATTACAGGAAAGATGTTGAAGCCATTGAAAGGGTGCAGAGGAGATTTACAAGGATGTTGCCTGGATTGGGGGGCATGCCTTATGAGGATAGGTTGAGGGAGCTTGGTCTCTTCTCCCTGGAGAGACGAAGGATGAGAGGTGACCTGATAGAGGTTTACAAGATGTTGAGAGGTCTGGATAGGGTAGACTCTCAGAGGCTATTTCCAAGGGCTGAAATGGTTGCTACGAGAGGACACAGGTTTAAGGTGCTGGGGGGTAGGTACAGAGGAGATGTCAGGGGTAAGTTTTTCACTCAGAGGGTGGTGGGTGAGTGGAATCGGCTGACGTCGGTGGTGGTGGAGGCAAACTCGTTGGGGTCTTTTAAGAGACTTCTGGATGAGTACATGGGATTTAATGGGATTGAGGGCTATAGATAGGCCTAGAGGTAGGGATATGATCAGCGCAACTTGTGGGCCGAAGGGCCTGTTTGTGCTGTGGCTTTCTATGTTCTATGTTCTAATGGAGTTATTGTGAAAATCCCCTTGTCGCCACACTCCGGCGCCTGTTCGGGTACACTGAGGGAGAATTTCGCACAGCCAATGCACCCTAACCCGCACATCTTTCGGACTGTGCGAGGAAACCGGAGCACCCGGAGGAAACCCACGCAGACACGGGGGGAGCGTGCAAACTCTGCACAGTGACCCAAGCCAGGAATCGAATCCAGGTCCCTGGAGCTGTGAGGCAGCAGCGCTAGCCACTGTGCCTCCCTACTTCTTACGTCTTACGTCTTACATTATCAAATGGTGGGAACAGGCTCGAGGGGCTGAATGGCCTACGCTTACTCGTAATGTGAATGTTCATATGTCCAGTAAGAAGTCTCACAACACCAGCTTAAAGTCCAACAGGTTTATTTGGTAGCACAAGCTTTCAGAGCGCTGCCCCTTCATCAGGTAACTCACCCCTGATGAAGGGGAAGCGCTCCGAAAGCTCGTGCTACCAAATAGACCTGTTGGAATTTAACGTGGTGTTGTGAGACTTCTTACTGTGCCTACCCAAGTCTAACGTCGGCATCTCCATATCATGGCTACCATATGTCCAGACCAACATATGAGGTGCAGCCATTAAGGTAAGGTACTAATTGCTAATCTATGTCCATGGGATTAAATCCCAGTTGGGATCATTTGATTTGATTTATTATTGTCACATGTATTAATATACAGACAAAGCATACCGTTCATAGAGAAGGAAAGGAGAGAGTGCAGAATGTAGTGTTACAGTCATAGCTAGGGTGTAGAGAAAGATCAACTTAATGCAAGGTAGGTCCACTCAAAAGTCTGACGGCAGCAGGGAAGAAGCTGTTCTTGAGTCGGTTGGTACGTGACCTCAGACTTTTGTATCTTTTTCCCGACGGAAGAAGGTGGAAGAGGGAATGTCCGGGGTGCGTGGGGGTCCTTGATTATGCTGGCTGCTTTGCCGAGGCAGCGGGAAGTGTAGACAGAGTCAGTGGATGGGAGGCAGGTTTGTGTGATGGATTGGGCTACATTCATGACCTTTTGTAGTTCCTTGGGCAGAGCAGGAGGCTGAAGGAGAGGAGGGCGAAGGGGCTGAGGTGAATGGAAAACTATAGGGACATGACAAACTCTGGAAAAGGGAGTTCCAGCTCTCCGCCCTCTCACTGGCGACTCCCCCCTGCAAACGCACTGAATTCCCTGCCAAACAAAATATCAATAAAAAGTAGGTAATTCACGAAAGGATTTTTAAAAATTGGAATTTTTTTAATGAGGACTATTTCCACAGAGAGTCATCATGAATAATTAATCAACACCAAAACATTGCTGATTGCAACGATATTTTAATTTCAGTCCATCAAGTCAGTCTCCATATACAAGCAGCACCCTCAGTGAGTAAATAGGAGAACTATTCTGGCAACCATCCATATCTCCTCGGGTGCGTGGGCGCTGGGGGGATTCTCCCTCACCCCCAAAATACTCCATCCTGAGCTCAATTCCGCGTCCAATCAGCCAATCGTATCTGAGGGGGGGGGTCAGGAGGGTGAATTCGGGTAGAAGGGCATTTCCCCAGATAAGCACGGTGGCACTGCTGCCTCATAGCGCTAGGGACCCAGGTTCGATTCCCGGCTTGGGTCACTGTCTGTGCGAAGTTTGCACTTTTCTCCCCGTGTCTGCGTGGGTTTCCTCCGGGTGCTCCAGTTTCATCCTACAGTCCACACATGCATATGTTGGATGGATTGGCCATGGTAGATTGCCCCTTAAGGCGGAACTTTCCCATCCCGCCTGCCACCGGAATCGTAGCAGGCAGGACATGGACTGTGCCAAAGTTCATTGACCTCGGGCGGGACTTTCCGGCCTTGGGGGCGAGCGCAGTTGGAAAATCCCACCCTTAGTATCCCAAGATGTGTAGGTTAGGTGGATTCGCCATGCTGAATTGCCCCTTAGTGTCCAAAGGTGTGCCGGTTAGGTGGATTGGCCATGCTAAATTGCCCCTTAGTGTCCAAAGATGTGCAGGTTAGGTGGATTGGCCATGCTAGATTGTCCCTTCGTCCCCAAAGATGTGTAGCTTAGGTGGATTCGCCATGCTAAATTGCCCCTTACTGTCCAAAGATGTGCAGGTTAGGGTGGATTGGCCATGTGAAATTGCACCTTAGTGTCCCAAAATGTGTAGGTTAGGGGATTAGAAGGGTGACTGTGTGGAGTTACAGGGATAGGGCCTTGGTGGGATGCTGTGTCGGGGAGTCGGTGCAGAGTTAATGGGCCGAATGGCCTCTTTCTGCACTGTAGGGATTCTATGAATGAAGACAACTGCTAACTCCGTAAGGTGGCTGGTTGGAATGCCATGGAATCCTTCAGTCCATCAAAAAGACCAATCCAATGGGTCCCAATCCTCCTAAAAGTTCCCCTTCCAATTGAATTTCGTTTCAAAAGTCCCTGTTAAATCTGCGTCCACCAGACTTTCAGTCGGCATATCCCAAATTATAACAACTCCCCAAGTCCAATACGTTCTCCTCATCCTTTTGACTGGCTCTTCAGGTCATTTATCTCAAACCTGCGTCCCCTGGTTACTGACTCTACTGCCCGTGGAAATAGCTTCTCCCTATCTGAGCAAGGCCATGTACGAATTCTAATGCCAGTGCAATGCCAGGTGGGCAGACTTTACATTCCAATATTGGCTGATCAAATCAAGCAGTTTAGAATGGTCAGAGAGCAAGCCATACTCAACCCAATCTGCACTTCCAAAACCCAAAACAAGACATTTGATTTGATTTATTATTGTCACGTGTATCAGAATACAGTGAAAAGTATTGTTTCTTGCGCACTATACAGGCAAAGCATACCGTTCATAGAGAAGGAAAGGAGAGAGTGCAGAATGTAGTGTTACAGTCATCGCTAGGGGGTAGAGAAAGGTCAACTTAATATAAGGTAGGTCCATTCAAAAGTCTGACGGCAGCAGGGAAGAAGCTGTTCTTGAGTCGGTTGGTACGTGACCTCAGACCTTTGTATCTTTTTCCCGACAGAAGAAGGTGGAAGGGAGAATGTCCAGGGTGCGTGGGGTCCTTGGTTATGCTGGCTGCTTTGCCGAGGCAGCGGGAAGTGTAGACAGAGTCAATGGACGGGAGGCTGGTTTGCGGGATGGACTGGGCTACATTCACGACCTATTGTAGTTTCTTGCAGTCTTGGTCAGAGTGGGAGCCACATCAAGATGCAAAACATCTGGAAAGGATGTGTAGGTTAGGTGGGTTGGTCAATGCTAAATTGCCCCATGGTGTCCAAAGATGTGCAGGTCAGGCGATTAGAGGGGATCTGTCAGAGAGTCAGTGCAACTCGATGGGCCAAATGGCCTCTTTCTGCTTTGTCAGAATTCTATGAATAAAGACAACTGTGTCTGCATCTGTGAAAATTGTTGAGAGTTGTAACAGACGTGCCAATTTTCCTTAGCCTCCTGAGAAAGTAGAAGCGTTTGTGGGCTTTTTAAACTATAGCATCGGTATGGAGGGACCAGGACAGGTTGTTGGTGATCTGGACACTTAGAAACATGATCTTGTGTTCGATATGATTCCACAATTGGGCAGCACTCACTGAACATTCCTGAGTGTGCTAACAGCTACACTAACAACCAATTTAAGATAATCCGTCGAGGTTTCAATGTGGCTCATTTATGCATGCTCAGAGTGACATAAATTCAAAGGCCGGTGCCGTTCTCCGCAAACAAAAGGAATATGATCAAACCCTGCACCATTTTGAATTCCCAGGGAACCTGAGGAGCCTATAGTTCCCCGTTGCTTTCTCCATGTCAACATCTGGGTAAGCCATGAGGGGGCATAGCCTAGTGGTATGATTGCTAGACAATTAATCCAGAAACTCAGCTAATGTTCTGGGGACCTGGGTTCAAATCCCGCCACGGCAGATGGGGGAATTTGAATTCAATAAAAAATGCATGGGATTAATAATCTACTGATGACCATGAAACCATTATGTAAAATTGGCAGCAAACCGTGGTTAGACCACACTCACAGAGCTCTGGCCTCCATGGTAGAAAAATTATTGCGGCCTTGGGAAAGTGTAAAGAGTTTGACACCAAGAACTAAGAGGTGATATTCATCAGGAGGAGCAGAAATCTTTCTTCCACCTTCAGGTGTCAAGGCTACACGATTGATGGAATATTTCAAAATTGAGGTCGATAGATTGTATTTTTCACCAAACAAGTGTTACAGAACCAAGGCAGGTAGACAGAGTTAAGGGATGCAGATCTACAATTATCCAAAAAAGTTAAAGTTTATTTATTAGTCACAAGTAAGCTAAAATTAACACTGTGAAAATCCCCTAGTCACCACACTCCGGCACCTGTTCAGGTACACCGAGGAAGAATTTAGAACGGCCAATGCATCTAACCAGCACGTCTTTCAGACTGTGGGAGGAAACCAGAGCACCCGGAGGAAACCCACACTGACACGGGGAGAACATGCAGACTCCACACAGTGACCCAAGCCGAGAATCAAACCCGGGTCCCTGACGCTGTGAGGCAGCAGTGCTAACCACTGTGCCACCATGATGGTTGACTGAATTGTGGCCTCAGATCCACTTTCCTGTCTCTCTTACTCACCCTCGTTGATCAAATATCTGTTCAAGTCAATGTCCCAGCCTCCACTGCTCGCTGAAGAAGAACATTCCAGTCTAACGGACCCTCAGAGAAAATTCTTTCTAGTTGTATTATAGCTTGGTATGGCTCCTGCTCTGACCAAGACCACAAAAAACCACAAAGGGTCATGAACGAAGCCCAATCCATCACACAAACCAGCCTCCCATTTATTGACTCTGAAACCCACACAGACACGGGGAGAACGTGCAAATTTCACACAGACAGTGACCCAAGGCCGGGAATCAAACCCAGATCCCTGGCGCTGTGAGGCAGCAGTGCTAACCACTGTGCCATCCCTGTGTACATAACTGTGTACAGTTTTGGTCTCCTTACTTGAGAAAGGATATACTGGCACTGGAGGGGGTGCAGAGGAGATTCACTAGGTTGATTCCCGAGTTGAGAGGGTTGGCTTATAAGGAGAGACTGAGTAGACTGGGGCTATACTCATTGGAATTCAGAAGAATGAGGGCAGATCTTATAGAAACATATAAGATTATGAAGGGAATAGATAAGATAGAAGCAGGGAAGTTGTTTCCACTGACGGGTGAAACTAGAACTAGGGGGCATGGCCTCAAAATAAGGGGGAACAGATTTAGGACTGAGTTGAGGAGGAACTTCTTCACCCAAAGGGTTGTGAATCTGTGGAATTCCCTGCCCAGTGAGGCAGTTGAGGCTACCTCGTTGAATGTTTTTAAGGCAAGGATAGATGCATTTTTGAACAGTAAATGAATTAAGGGTTATGGTGAGCGGGCGGGTAAGTGGAGCTGAGTCCACAAAAAGATCAGCCATGATCGTATTGAATGGCGGAGCAGGCTTGAGGGGCCGGATGGCCTACTCCTGCTCCTAGTTCCTTTGTTCTTATGTTCTTTTATCCGATTGAACAGTGAGACAGGCTCAAGGGAGCTGAGTGAACATCTTCTCGCTTCCTGAAAGAGATTTAGCACAAATCCGTTTGGAAGAAGGATCTGTTCTGTTGGGTGAGCCATGTCTTGTTGTTAACTGGGTTGAAACCAACTCAACTCATTCATAGAAGATAGAACAGTACAGCACAGGAACAGGCCCTTCGGCCCACGATGTTGTGCCAAGCATGACGCCAAATTAAACTAATCTGTTCTGCCTGCCCTTGTTCCATATCCCTCTATTCCTGCATATTCATGTGCTTATCTAAAAGCCCCTTAAAAGCCCCTATCGTACCTGCCTCCACCACCCCTGGCAGCATGTTCCAAACACCTACCATTCTCTGTTTTAAAACACCTTGCCCCTCACATCTCCTTTGAACTTTCCCCCTCTCCTCTTAAGTACGTGTCCCCTAGTATTAGACATCTCAACTCTGGGAAAAAGATTTTGGGAGGAATTTTCCTGTCCCGCCTGCCATGGGAATTGAAATGGGCGGGGGGCGGTGGGGGGGAGGGGGGTGGGGGCCGACCATGCAAAGGTCCGTTGACCTCGGGTGGGATTTTCCAGTCTTGGGGCGAGCGTGGCCGCAAAATCCCGCACTCTTAACTGTCAACCCGATCCCTGCCTCTCATCATTTTATAGGGTGGGATTTTCCAGCCACGCTCGCCCCCATAACCGGAAAATCCAGCCCAAGGTCAACGGACATTTCCATGGTCCGCCCCTCGCCTGCCACGATTCCCGTGGCGGGCGGAACGGGAAAATTTGTCCCATCTATCTTGGGTCTCCCCTCAGCCTCCGCCGCTCCAGAAAAAAAACCCTAGTTTGTCCTGGAAGAGATTTAGTGCGAATCTGTTTTTGGGATAGGGATCTGTTCTGTTGGGTGAGCCATGACCTGTTATTAATGGGATTGAAACCAATTTAACTCATTCATAGAACACCGAACAGTACAGCACAGGAAAAGGCCCTTCGGCCTACGATGTTGTGCCAAATATGATGTCTCCTTATAGCACATGCCCTCTAATCCAGGCATCATCCTCTTCTGCACCCTCTCCACATCCTTCTTGAAGGAATCCTTGCAAGTGGCAGAAGGGAAGATGAGAATTCTGCCTGGACCGAATGTAGCTAAGAGCTAGAATTTGTGGAATAAATTATGCATTGAAATGGCATGTTTGTCTATTAATGCACAGTTACAAGACAAGGTTCGTGTTAATTATTGGAAAAGATGAAGGTACATTCTAATCCTTCTTAATGGATTGCATTAAAAATGCATGATGTGTATTATAATGAATTGTAAAAAACAATTAAAAACCTTAATTGTGAAAAAAAATTATTTCACCTAAGGGGACAGACTCAATTTCATTCTCGTTCCCTAATTTCTGTTATTATTATTCATTCTTGGGACGTAGGCTTTGCTGGCAAGGCCAGAATTTATTGTCCATTAAAAGTGGTGATCAGTTTTCTGAATCAGCTTTTGCTCTGATAAGACGGAATTCCTTCCGGGGCCGCTTCAGAGGGCGGATAAGAGTCAATGGAATTAATTAGCGCCGCCTCCCCCCCCCCCCCCCCCCCCCCACTCCTAAATGGCCCTGCCATTAACACCAGCGTCGCAGAGGCCTTCCATCGGGTGTCCAAGGCACCCCTTATTCAAGCAATGCACTGGATTATATCTGACAGAGAGAATCATAAAATCCCTACAGTGCAGGAAGAGGCCATTCAGCCCATCGAGTCTGGACAACTCTCAGAACATCTTACCCAGGCCCGAGCCCTACCCCCCTAACTCCACGCATTTACCCTGCCAATCCATCTAACCTGCACATCTTTGGTCACTAAGGGGCAATTTAGCATGGCCAATCCATCTAACCTGCATATCTTTGGTCACTAAGGGGCAATTTAGCATGGCCAATCCATCTAACCTGCACATCTTTGGACACTAAGGGGCAATTTAGCATAGCCAATCCATCTAACCTGCACATCTTTGGACACTAAGGGGCAATTTAGCATGGCTAATCCACCTAACCTGCACATCTTTGGACACTAAGCGGCAATTTAGCATGGCTAATCCACCTAACCTGCACATCTTTGGAGGCTAAAGGACCATTTAGCGTGACCAATCCACCTAACCTGCACACCTTGGGACAATAAGGGACAATTTAGCATGGCCAATCTACCTAACCTACACACTTTCGGACACTCTGGGGCAATTTACCATGGCCAATCCATCTAGCCTGCACATCCTAGGACACTAAGGGGCAATTTAGCATGGCCAATCCACCTAACCAGCACATCTTTGGAGTGTGGGAGGAAACCGGAGCACCCAGAGGAAACCCACGCCGACACAGGAAGAACGTGCAGACAGAGACCCAAGCCGGAATCGAACCCGGGTCCCTGGTGCTGTGAGGCAGCAGTTCTAACCACTGTGTCACCATGCCGCCCCCAAGTTATTGACCAAAGACTTGTTGTAAACATACTTTGGACAATGAAGCCGACTTCATGGGGACCAAAGCAGGATTTTTCATCTGAACGACTCACTTTGACCACTCCTTGTGGGAGCGAGTCCCACATTCTCCCCCACTCCCTGTGGGAGTGAGTCCCACATTCTCCCCACTCCCCGTGGGAGCGAGTTCTACATTCTCCCCCATTCCCCTGTGGGAGCGAGTCCCACATTCTCCCCCAATCCCCTTGGGAGCAAATTTCACATTCTCCCCCACTCCCCATGGGAGCGAGTTCCACATTCTACCCACTCCCCATGGGAGCGAGTTCCACATTCTACCCACTCCCCATGGGAGCGAGTTCCACATTCTCCTGACTCCCTGTGGGAGTGAGTTCCACATTCTCCCTACTCTGTGGGTAAAGAGCTTCCTTCTGAATTCCCGATTGGATTTCCTGGTGACTTTCGTATATTGATGACCTCTGGTCATACTCTTCCCAACGAGTGGCCACACACTTTTCGATATGAAAATCAGGTTCATATGACGTAAAGAGAATCATAGAATGATACAGTGTAGACGGAGTCTATTCAGCCCATAATGCCTGTGCTTTCTTTTTGATTGGTTCATAGGGTGAATTTTACCATCCTGCCTGCCACGGGAATCGTATCGGGTGGGACACGGACCATGCCAACGTCCGTTGACCTCAGGTGGGATTTTCCGGTCTTGGGGCGAGTCTGGCCTGAAAATCCTACCCATAAAGTCATACAAGAACCAAGCAGTTAATCCCTGCCCCTTGACATTTCCCCGTAATCCTCTTCAAATAGATATTTTTTGCCTGAATCTGTTCCCACCACTCCATTGGGCCAGAAATTTCAGGTTGATGTGTAAATAAACATTGCCTCATGTTTGCCTCTGCTTCTTTTGCCTATCACCATGACAACCGCTTACTGACATATCTACCAGTGGAAACACATTCTCCCTATTTCAAAGTGGGAAAGGTTAAGGGGCCTGGTCAGAGTGGGAAAGGTTAAGGGACTTGGTCAGAGTGGAAAGGTTAAGAGGCCGGGTCAGAGTGGGAAAGGTTAAAAGGCCGGGTCAGAGTGGGAAAGGTTAAGGGGCTGACTCGAAGTCTGAGGGAGAGGGTGCAAAAGTTCCTGGACATGAAACTGGAGGTCCTGTTGGAGGAGGTTCAGCGAGGGAGGCAATCTTGTACTCACGAGGAGAAAGGCATCAACCTCACCCTCCTATTCCTCTCTCGCTCTCTGCCTGGCCTGGCCTCATGACCTTCTCCAGTTAATCAGTCAATACAGAGCCAGAAAAAGTTTGGGTGTGAAGTTCAGTGAAAGGGTGGAGGGATTATAAACTGAAGGGGTTAGTTTGGTAAGAGGGTAAAAAGAAGGACAATGTATTATTAAGACATGCCTGTTAAAGGTCAGGTTTGAACACAAATTTTCTACTTGCTTTAATTTGAACTTTTGCCGTGGAGATGCTCAGACAGATATCCATAGGTTTGGGTGGCACGGTGGCACAATGGTTAGCACAGTGCTGCCTCACAACTCGAGGGACCTGGGTTCGATTCCCGGCTTGGGTCATTGTCTGTGAGGAGTCTGTACGTTCTCCCCCCGTGTCTGTGCGGGTTTCCTCCGGGTGCTCCGGTTTCCTCCCAGAGTCCGATTAGTTGATTAGGTGCATTGGCTGTGCTAAATTCTCCCTCAGTGTACCCAAACAGGCGCCGGAGTGGCTTGCTGGGCCAGTTAAGAAACAATCACATTGCTGTGAGTCTGGAGTCACAGGTACGCCAGACCAGGTAGGGACAGCAGATTTCCTTCCCGAGAGGGCCAGGTGGATTTGACATTTCACCTGACGACTTGGGGAATTTGACAGTAACTTCATTGCAGTGTTAATGCAAGCCTACTTGTGACACTAATAAATCATAAAGTCAAGCAGCTCTGCAATAAGTCTCTTCAGGCTTTCTGGAGAGAATCTTGGTGAAGTCTTGACAAAATGTCCCATAAACTCTCCGAATGTGTTTCAAAAGTCCTATTCAAACCTCTCAGAGCAAGTTAGCAGTAAGGACGGACACACCTTCAAATAGCCCCCAAGATTCTTGGGAGGCATTAGCAAGGGGAGGCGGTGGGGTAGTGGTATTATCCCTGGACTAGCAGTCCAGAGTCTAATAGCCCAGGGGCCCTGGGTTCGAATCCCGCCACCGCAGATGGTGGAATTTGAATTCAATTTTTAAAATTTGGAATTAAGAATCTACCGATGACCACGAAACCATTGTTGATTGTTGCAAAAACCCACCTGGTTCACTCATGTCAGCATTCCCGGCCTTGGGTCACTGTCTGTGTGGAGTTTGCACATTCTCCCCTGTGTCTGCGTGGGTTTCCTCCGGGTGCTCCGGTTTCCTCCCACAGTCCAAAGATGTGCGGGTTAGGTTGATTGGCCATGCTAAATTGCCCCTTAGTGTCAGGGGGTTAGTAGAGTAAATAATAGGATTATGGGGATAGGGTGGGATTGTGGTCAGTGCAGACTCGATGGGCCGAATGGCCTCCTTCTGCCCTGTAGGGATTCTATGGTTCCATTCTGTAAATGTCCTTTAGGGCAGAAAATCTGCCGTCCGTACCCGATCTGGCCTAGCTGTGACTCCAGAGCCACAGCAATGATTTGATTTGATATATTATTGTCCCATGTATTATCATACAGTGAAAAGTATTGTTTCTTGTGCGCAATGGAACGGTTGAGGACTCTGGGTCTGTACTCGTTGGAGTTTAGAAGGATGAGGGGGGATCTTATTGAAACTTACAGGATACTGCGAGGCCTGGATAGAGTGGACGTGGAGAGGATGTTTCCACTAGTAGGAAAAACTAGAACCAGAAGGGGCACAACCTCAGACTAAAGGGACGATCCTTTAAAACAGAGATGAGGAGGAATTTCTTCAGCCAGAGAGTGGTGAATCAGTGGAATGCTTTGCCGCAGAAGGCTGTGGAGGCCGGGTCATTGAGTGTCTTTAAGACAGAGATAGATAGGTTCTTGATTAATAAGGGGATCAGGGATAATGGGGGAAAGGCAGGAGAATGGGGATGAGAAAAATATCAGCCATGATTGAATGGTGGAGCAGACTCGATGGGCCGAGTGGCCTAATTCTGTTCCTATATCTTATGGTCTTATGATCTAACCCAGACAAAGCATACCGTTCATAGAGAAGGAAATGAGAGAGTACAGAATGTAGTGTTACAGTCATAGCTGGGGTCTAGAGAAATATCAACTTAATGCAAGGTAGACCCATTCAAAAGTCTGACGGCAGCAGGGAAGAAGCTGTTCTTGAGGCGGTTGGTACGTCGGAACGGAGAAGTTGGTACGGGGAAGGGAGAATGTCTGGGGTGAAAGATGGCACCTCCAACACTGCAGCATTCCCCCAGGACTGCGGTATCTTTAAGACTTGATTACCTGTAAAGACTCGCATTCCAACCATTATTCTGTAAATTGAGTTTGTGTCTTTATATGCCCTGTTTGTGAACAGAACTCCCACTCACCTGAAGAAGGGGCTTGGGGCTCCGAAAGCTTGTGTGGCTTTTGCTACCAAATAAACCGGTTGGACTTTAACCTGGTGTTGTTAAACTTCTTACTGTGTTTACCCCAGTCCAACGCCGGCATCTCCACATCCTGGTGCTGACAACCAGCTGAGAAAGGAGATGAAGAAAGGGCACAATCCATTCACAAGTCTGACAGCAGCAGGGAAGAAGCTGTTCTTGAGTCGGTTGGTACGTGACCTCAGACTTTTGTACCTTTTTCCCGACGGAAGAAGGTGGAAGAGAGAATGTCCGGGAGGCGTGGGGTCCTTAATTATGCTGGCTGCTTTGCCGAGGCAGCGGGAAGTGTAGACAGAGTCAATGGATGGGAGGTTGGATTGTGTAATGGATTGGGCTATGATGAGATTGTCTCTGAAGTGGCCTAGCTCAGTTGAAGGACGATTAGGGATGGGCAATAAGTGCTGTCCTAGCCAACGATGCCCACATCCCATGAATGAATTAAAAAAGAAATCTACTCCCAATGGTCACTGTTAGAATTAGTTCAAATTCTAACCACGAGAATATTGTGCAGTAACATTTAATGAGTGGTAGCAGGCAATTTAAGTGGCTATCAGCACCTTAATGATTCTCTGGGTGACTGTTAATAGCACAAGACCCAAGTTATGAAATATTTTCACGGGGTGTGAGTGTCACTGACAAGGTCGCCATTTGATGCTCATCGATAATTTGAAGTTTATAAAGTTTATTTATTAGTGTCACAAGTAGGCTCACACTTACACGGCAATGAAGTTACTGTGAAAATCCCCTAGTTGCCACAGTCCAGTGCCTGAGGGAGAATTTAGCACGGCCAATGCGCTCTAGCCCAGCACGTCTTTCAGACTGTGGGAGGAAACCGGAGCCACCCGGAGGAAACCCACGCAGACACGGGGGAGAACGTGCCGACTCCACACAGACAGTGACCCGAGCCGGGAATCGAACCCAGATCCCTGGCGCCGTGAGGCAGCAGTGCGAACCACTGTGCCACCGTGCCACCCCAAAGAAGGGGCTTTGCGTTGGCCAGGATTGAACCTGGACCTCCCGCTTGGCGGACGGGAAATCTACCACTGAACCAGCAATGCACTAGACTGTCACCTTCTCGAACCACTACTATCCCCGTGGGGTAGGTACACCCACAGTGCAGTTAGGAAGGAAGTTCTAACACTTTGACAGTGAAGGAACAGCCGATATATTTCCAAATCAGGATAGTGTATGGTTCGGAGGGGAACTTGCAGGTATTGGTGTTCCCCATGTGCCTGCTGCCCTTGTCTGTCGAGGTGGTGGGTTTGGAAGGTGCTGTTGAAGGAGCCTTGGTGAGTTGCTGTAGTGCGTCTTGCAGATGGTACATGGCTGCAACTGTGTGCACTCCAACGGTAGAGGGATTGAATGTTGGTGGAAGGGGTACCGACCAAATTTTTTATTATTCATTCGTGGGACATAGGTGTCGCTGGCTGGGCCCTGCATTTATTGCCCATCCCTAGTTACCCCTTGAGAAGGTGGTGGTGAGCTGCCTTCTTGAATCGCTGCACTCCACGTGCTGTGGGTTGACCCACAATGCTGTTAGGGAGGGAAACCAGGATTTTGACCCAGCGACTGTGAAGGAACGGCCGATATATTTCCAAGTCAGGATGGTGAGTGGCTTGAAGGGGAACTTGCAGGTGGTGGTGTTCCCATGTATCTGCTGCCCTTGTCCTTCTAGATGGAAGTGTTTTTGGGTTTGGCTGGTGCTGCCTAAGGATCTTTGGTGAATTGCTTTGGTAAATGGGCTGCTTTGTCCTGGATGGTGTTGCGCCTCTTGAGTGTTGTTGGAACTGTACTCATCCAGGCAAGTGGAGAGTATTCCATCACACTCCTGACTTGTGTGACATTAGTGTACCTTTAAGAAGTTTTTTTAAAAATTTCTATAACTCACAGCCACAGCTGATGTCATTAGCAGCACGGTGGCACAGTTGGTTAGCACTGCTGCCTCACAGCGCCAGGGACACGGGTTCGATTCCCGGCTTGGGTCACTGTCTGTGTGAAGTCTGCACGTTCTCCCCGTGTCTGCGTGGGTTTCCTCCGGGTGCTCTGGTTTCCTCCCACAGTCCAAAGATGTGCGGGTTAGGTAGATTGGCCGTGCTAAATTGCCCCTTAGTGTCAGGGGGACTAGCTAGGGTAAATGTGTGGGGTTACAGGGATAGGGCCTGGGTGGGATTGTGGTCGGTGCAGACTCGATGGACCAAATGGCCTCCTTCTGCACTGTAGGATTCTGATGATTATTCTTGCCGGGTGGGCTATCAAATGTCTTTTTATTGCACCTTAAGTGGCTTGGATGGGAGTTGTTTGTTTTTACTTTGGGATTTTTTCATAACTCTGCATTGTTAGGAGGAAAAATACTGGTTGGCAGGTCAGGTGACAGAAGTTCTTTCATTTCCAGTTCTGAGCTATAGCTTAGTTTTAGAAGGGACAGCAAGCTAAAAAGACATGTCTTCTCTCACTCCCTGTTGTTTTGGAAATTCTGCTGGTTATCTTACCTTCCTGCAGTAAAGATTCTGCAGTTGGTGGCTTGACCAGAGAGTCTCTCCCTGGGATTCTGAGAAGCTGCTTTGACTTCAACTTGATCTGAGAGAATCCAGAGGACTGCAGACTTCAGCCAAAGACTCAATTTCCAGTATCACGTGATTTCCAGTATCTTTGCTGTATTGAACTTGTTTGAAGGGTTTTGTCTGTGGGAAGGTTTTGGTTTTGATTGGAACACATTAGATATATTTGTTATACATTATAGTGGTCATTTTGTTTCTTGTTTGTAAGTGATAAAAGTTCTTGCTGGTTTTCTTACTATACATGTTAACTATATTCTGAAATAAACTTGTTTGATGAAAGCTCCCCCGTGGGTCATTTGAATCATACCTGAAGTAAAACATATCATGCTTATCCTAGCCAAATTCAAGAAGCAAAATTTATGATCCAGGCGGGTTCCATCAGACGCATTGGGGTTTCTGACCTGAACCACAACACTTGTACACTGTAGATGGTGGGCAGGCTTTGGAGAGATAGGAGAAGAGTTACTCACCACAGAATTCCCAGTCTCTGACTGGCTTGTGTAGCCACAGGACTTATACGGCTGGTCTGGTTCAGTTTCTGGTCAATGGTAACCCCCAGGATTTTGACGGTGGGGGATTCAGTGACAGCAATGCCATTGAATGTCAAGGGGAGGTGTTTAGATTCTCCTTGTTTTCTGGTATTTATGTGGTGTGAATGTTCCTTGGCAAGTTATTTAACAGCTCCCTTAGCAAGATGGCATCTTTCCTCCAAATGTGGACTAAACTGGCATTTCAGCTGAAGACACCATCTTGGACATTTAATAGCACCTCAAATATCTGTGGAAAAAAATCACCCTGCAAATATATTATAGAATTTATGTATTAATGTCACAAGTAGGCTTACATTTACACCGCAGTGAAAATCCCCTTGTCGCCACATCCGGCGCCTGTTCGGGTAACACTGAGGGAGAATTTAGCATGGCCAATGCACCCTAACCAGCACGTCTTTCAGACTGTGGGAGGAAACCAGAGCACCCCGGAGGAAACCCACGCAGACACGGGGAGAATGTGCAGACTCCACACAGACAGTGACCCAAGCCAGGAATCGAACCCGGGTCCCTGGTGCTGTGAGGCAGCAGCGCTAACCACTGTGTCACCGCGCCGCCCACAGATTCCTCCAGTTCTGTTAAAAGCTCATTGACCTGCTGAATATTTCCAGCAGCTTCTGTTCTTTATTTAATATTTCTCGTGTCTGCTGCGTTTTGCGTTTACCTGATAAACGTTATTACTTGTTGAAACATTTTGTTTCTCCGCCTACACACTTGGAGCTGAATGGGAGTATGTTCCCAGGATCTTACCACGGTAAGCAAGGTAGAGAGAAAGATTTAAAATGATATCCTTCTTGGTTTCCCTGTTGTGTGTGGGCGTAATCAGCGTAAAAACAGAAAATTAGGCATTTCCAGAGAAGAGTGTCATTTGCAAAATATATTATAAATAACTTGAGCCTACCTTGGAATGTTCCACTGGGTTCCACATTACAATGACTACCCTTAATGTGGTTGATTGACTCTGAGTAGAAATGCTTCCGCCTGGTGTATACCTCAGCCATACATGAGGGAAGGTTGCCTTCATTGGAGTAGGGAAGACTGAGGGGCATGGACAGGATGGATAGGGAGCAGCTGTTCTCCCTGAGTTGAAAGGTCAGTCACAAGAGGATACAAGTTCTTGAGGGGCAGCATTGCTGCCTCACAGCGCCAGGGTCCCGGGTTCAATTCTTGGCTTGGGTCACTGTCTGTGCAGAGTTTGCACGTTCTCCCCGTGTCTGCGTGGGTTTCCCTCTGGGTGCTCCGGTTTCCTCCCACAAAGATGCGTGGGTTGGGGTTGACTGGCCATGCTAAATTGCCCCTCAGTGTCATCGAATCATAGAATCCCCACAGCGCAGTAGGAGGCCATTCGGCCCATCGGGTCTGCACTGACCACAATCCCATCCAGGCCATTTTCCCATGACCCTACTTATTTGCCCTGCTGACCCCCTTGACCCTGAGGGTCAATTTAGCACAGCCAATCAACCTAACCCGCACGTGTTTGGACTGTGGGAGGAAACTGGAGCACCCGGAGGAAACCCACACAGACACGGGGTCAGGGGGATTGGTGGGGTAAATATATGGGGTTACGGGAGTAGGGCCTGGGTGGGATTGTGGTTGGTGCAGACTCGATGGGCTGAATGGTCTCCTTCTGCACTGTAGGGATTCTATGATTCCTGCAAGGAAAAGGAGTGATGGGGCACTCCGGCACCTGACATATTACTTTATTTGCAAACTTTGTTTTGCATCTCATAGAATCATAGAATCCCTACAATGTAGAAGGAGGCCATTCGGCCCATCGAGTCTGCACCGACCACAATCCCCATAACCCTACTTATTTAACCTACTAACCACCTGACACTAAGGGGCAATTTGGCACGGCCAATCAACCTAACCTGCACATCTTTGGAATGTGGGAGGAAACCGGAGCACCCGGAGGAAACCCATGCAGACACAGGGAGAATGTGCAAACTCTGCACAGTGACCCAAGCCAGGAATTGAACCCGGGTCCCTGGTGCTGTGAGGCAGCAGTGCTAACAACTGTGCCACCGTGCCGTCCCATGCATGCTGGCCCCAAACTAGAACTGCTTGATAGGATAGAGGTAAGGAGGTTTTATTCTGTGCTGTAATTGGAGAGTGATTACCCAAAGTTGTGTGCAAGCACAGAATGAAGTAATTGGCGGAGGTGGACACTCCTTTGGCATTAGATGTAACCAATGCCAAAGGAGTCAGTGCAAGCAGCTGGAAAACCCAAGCACCACAGTGTCTGCCATTATTTAAATGCTGGAACGGGCCTGTCGCTATCTCTCCTGCCGTCACCACAGCTCCAGATCAGTCAAGCCTCATTGAGTGTCAGTGCCGTTTCCCCAGTTTTATGGGGAACGCAACTGTGTTTCTACAAATCATTCTGCAGGAAGCAAGCTGGAGCTGTGTCAGTTCTGCTTTCCTCAGTGTGAGGGACATGTGGCGAGTGTGCTATTTATAGTTGCCAGCTTTCAGCATCATGTACCCGTGAGTCGCACTGTAGCCACCTCTGCGTCGATCACACCTTCCCCCTCCACCACCCTTCCTCTGATACCCAGCTCACTCGGTCAGCCCTTGCTTGGTTCTACATTTTCCAATTGATTATTGGCAGGGCGTCGCTTTTCTTAATCCTTACCTTGACCTACAGAGGCCCCTAAGGGTCTTAACATGATCCCTCTCTCTCTCTCTCTCTTCCCTCTCTTGACAATATCATTAATGGGTGTATGTTCCCAGGTGAATACTGAACGTGACAAGCTTTACCTCTCCATTGCTTCTCCTCAACTTGCATCTTCAACACACCCTTATGTTGTCTGACATCTAGACTTGGACAAGCTGAAACTTATTTCTATTCATCCAGGGGATGTTTTAAGGTTCATTTATGAATGTCACAAGTTGGCTTACACTAACATTGCAATGAGGTTACTGTGAAAATCCCTGAGTCGCCCACACTCCGGCGCCTGTTCGGGTAACACTGAGGGAGAATTTAGCACGGCCAATGCACCCTAACCAGCACGTCTTTCGGACTGTGGGAGGAAACCGGAGCACCCGGAGGAAACCCACGCAGACACAGGGAGAATGTGCAAACTCATCTCAGGCAGTCACCCAAGCCGGGAATCGAACCCGGGTCCCTGCGGCTGTGAGGCAGCAGTGCTAACCACTGCGCCACCCTGAGGTTATTGTGAAAGTCCCCAAGTCGCCACACTCCATCACCTGTTCGGGTACACTGGGGGAGAATTGAGCATGGCCAATGCACCGAACCAGCGCGTCTTTCGGACTGTGGGAGGAAATGGGAGCACTCAAAGGAAACCCACCCAGACACGGGGAGAACGTGCAAACTACGCACAGGCAGTGACACAAGCCAGGTATTGAATCCGGGTCCCTGATGCTGTGAGGCAACAGTGCTAACCACTGTACCACCATGCACTCTTGAATTGACTGGCTTGCTAGGCCATTTCAGAGGGCATTTAAGAGTCAATTGCATTGCTGTGAGTCACATGTAGGCCAGACCGGGTAAGGACGGCAGATTTCCTTCCCTAAAGAGACATTAGTGAACCAGATGGGTTTTTATAATAATCGGCAATGGTTTCATGGTCATCGTTAAGACTTTTCATTCTAGATTTTTCTTCATTGAGTTCAAATTTCCAACACCTGCCATCGTAATCACTGGAAAAACTAAAACCATTGCCTTTGGCACCCATCACATTAGACACTCGCCACTGATTCAATGCCCCTTCCTGGACAATGTCTCATGCTGTAACTTCAACATCTTACAGGGGATTAAGTGGAGTTTCCACACCCATGACCTTCCTGTCATGCAGACTGCACACTTCCAGCTCACATGCCTCTATCTCACTCTATGATTACACCCCTCCCTATCTTTGTAACCTCCTCAGTGGCTGCCACCTTCTGCCCCATAGAACTCTGGATTCCTCTGGATCTGGCCTCCTATTCCTCCACCTCCATCCATCCACCTATCCCACCACTGGCGGTCATGCCTTCAGTCACTCGGGTCCTCCCCACTGGAATTCCCTTACTTACCCCCTACGTCTTTGCCTCCTACTTTAATATCCTTTTTAAAACCCGCCTTGTTAACAAGGCGTCTGGTGCCTCTTTCCTTTTCTTCTTTGGCTCAGTGGCCATTTCTCGCTGCACTGTTTTTCCCGGCATTGAAGGTGCTAAATAAATACGACTTGCTGATTAGTCTCAATAAGCGTTCCCAGGTCAGGTTGTAATGTGGGTGTTTGATGTCAAAACAAAGCTGTTATACACATGTCACATAAGATTCCCGACAATAAAGGCTGCTCTTCAAACATATGTAAATGACTCCGAATCACAGGAGTACAGGAAAGCGATAGAGAATCTGGTGAACTGGTGCAACGGCAATCCTCTCTTCCTCAACGCCAACAAAGCAGATCGTCATCAACTTCAGGAAGCATGGTGGAGAACATGCCCCTCTCTACATCAACGGGGACGAATTAGAAATGGTCGAGATCTCCAAGTTTTTAGGTGTCAAGATCACCAATAACCTGTCCTGGTCCCCCCATGCTGACACTATAGTTAAGAAAGCTCATCAAAGCCTCTACTTTCTCAAAGGATGAAGGAAATTTGGCATGTCAGCTACTGCTCTCACCAACTTTTACAGATGCACCATAGAAAGCATCCTTTCTGGGTTGTATCACAGCTTGGTATGGCTCCTGCTCTGCCCAAGACCGCAAGAAACTACAAAGGGTCATGAATGCAGCCCAGTCCATCACGCAAACCAGCCTCCCATCCACTGACTCTGTCTACACTTCCTGCTGCCTCGGCAAAGCAGCCAGCATAATTAAGGACCTCATGCACCCCGGACATTCTCTCTTCCACCTTCTTCCATCGGGGAAAAGATACAAAAGTCTGAGGACACATGCCAACTGCTTCTTCCCTGCTGCCATCAGACTTTTGAATGGACCTACCTCACATTATGTTGATCTTTCTCTACACCCTAGCTATAACAGTAACACTACATTCTGCATCCCCTCCTTTCCTTCTCCCCTATGTGCTCTAGGAATGATATGCTTTGTCTGTATAACACGCAAGAAACAGCACTTTTCACTGTATTCCAGTACATGTGATAATAATCTTTCTTTTGTTTATTTTTATCCTTGGAGGTATTTCATAGATTTATACAATCCCCAAAGTGCAGAAGGAGGCCATTCAGGCCATCGAGTCTGCACCGACAACAATCCCACCCAGACCCTATCCTCATAACCCCACCTATTTACCCAGCTAATCTCCCTGACACAACGATGCAATTCAGTATGGCCAATCAACCTAACCCGCACATCTTTGGACTGTAGGAGGAAACCAGGGCACCCGGAGCAAATCTACGCAGACACGGGGAAAACGTGCAGACTCCACACAGACAAGGCTGGAACTGAACCCGCCACAGTGGTTAACACTGCTGCCTCACAGCACCAGGGACCTGGGGTCGATTCCAGCCTCGGGTCACTGTTTGTGCGCAGTCTGCATCTTCTCCCCATGTCTGCATGGGTTTCCTCCGGGTGCTCCAGTTTCCTCCCACAGTTCAAAGATATGCAGGTTAGGTTGATTAGCAATGCTAAATTGATCCTAGTGTCAGGGGGATTAGCAGGGTAAATCTGTGGGATTACGGGAATAGGGATCTGGGAGGGATTGTGATTCTATTCTATGATTCGAACCCGGGTCCCTGATGCTGTGAGGCAGCAGTGCCAACCACTGTGCCACCCAGTGCCACATCCAACTGTGGCCCAACTGCTGTTAAAACCCTTGTAGATACATCCATACACTAATTCAATAAAGTGCCCCGATGTAGGGGATGACACTAAGGCATGCACGTGAGTCAAACAGTCCTCTGGCAGAGTGAGTTTTATTCAGGATGAACAACAGAGGTAGAGCCACAGGGCTGCAAGAAAATACTGACACTTGTATTTTTGGTGTTTGGTTTATTAAATGGTTCAAAAGAAACCACTTCATAAACATTTTTTTGTGCCCTGTTGTGTGCACCCATTCCCTTCCCCTACCCCGCTGTTCAAGCAGACCAGAGGCCTCAGTTCCATTAACCCATCGACTTAAAATGCAATTGGTTTAAAATCATCATGGGCACAGTGTAGAAGGAGCCATGCATGATCTGGCACCATAACCAGCAAGGCAGTTAACAAGGTGAAGAAGGCAGGAGCAGCAGGAGGTTTGATTTTCCCTCCAGCGCTGCTGTGCTGGGAGGGATGGAGGAGACAGCAAGAAGGAAAGGTGCGAAGGACATCATGCGACCTTCCAGCTCCTTCTCCCTGGCGCCATGGGTGGAGAGCAGGATCTTTGCTTAGTGGGGGAGGGCTGACCAGGAAATAGCCTGGTGAAGAATGGACACAAGTTTATTTATTTATTGTCACAAGTAGGCTTACATTAACACTGCAATGAAGTTACTGTGAAATTCCCCTAGTCGCCACACTCCGGCGCCTGCTCGGGAGAATTTAGCATGGCCAACGCACCGAGCCAGCACATCTTTCAGACTGTGGGAGGAAACCGGAGCACCTGGAGGAAACCCATGCAGACACGGGGAGAATGTCCAGGCTTTGCACAGACCCAAGCTGGGAATCGAACCCGGGTCCCTGGCGCTGTGAGGCAGCTGTGCTAACCACTGCACCACCGTGCTGCCTAAGGAGGCTTGGCTTCTATTTCCTTGAGGTTAGAAGGCTGAAAAGGTGATCTAATCGAGGTCCTTGAATTTGTAAAAGGCATTCAGGAGGTTGGTAACGGGAATAAAAACTGTTTATTCTACTGGGGGAATATAAAGCAAGTGGGAAACACATCTTGAATCAAGAGCCAGGCCATTAAGGCAAAATGCACTCATCAAAGTTAATGAGTGGAAATCCAGAACTCTCTGCGTGAGGGTCAACTGAAGGCTTTTCAAGACTAAGACTTATTTTGTGAGGTGGGGATATCAAGGAATATGGAGCTGTCAGTAAAGTTTATTTGGCTGCATCACAAGCTTCCATTAACATTGCAAAGACGTTACTGTGAAAATCCCCCAATCGCCGCACTCTGGTGCCTATACGGGTTCACTGAGGGTGAATTTAGCACGGCCAATGCACCTAGCCAGCACGTCTTTCGGAATGTGGGAGGAAACCGCAGCACCCGGAGGAAACCCTCACAGACACGGGGAGAACGCGCAGAGTCCACATAGTGAGCCAAGCCGAGAATCGAACCCAAGTCCCTGACGCTGTGAGGCAGCAGTGCTAACCACTGTGCCACCATGATGGTTGGCTGAATTGTGGCCTCAGATCCACTTTCCTGTCTCTCTTACTCACCCTCGTTGATCAAATATCTGTTCAAGTCAATGTCCCAGCCTCCACTGCTCGCTGAAGAAGAACATTCCAGTTTAACAGACACCCAGAGAAAATTCTTTCTGGTGTATCGCAGCTTGGTATGGCTCCTGCTCTGACCAAGACCACATAAAACTACAAAAGGTCATGAACGAAGCCCAGTCCATCACACAAACCAGCCTCCCATCCATTGACTTTGTCTACACTTCCCGCTGCCTCGCAAAAGCAGCCAACATAATTAAGGACCCCACGCACCCCGGACATTTTCTCTTCCACTTTCTTGTGTTGGGAAAAAGATACAAAAGTCTGAGGTCACGTACCAACCGACTCAAGAATAGCTTCTTCCCTGCTGCTGTCACACTTTTGAATGGACCTACTTGGCATTAAGTTGATCTTCCTCTACACCCTAGCTATGACTGTAACACTACATTCTGCACCCTCTCCTTTCCTTCTCTATGAGCGGTATGCTTTGTCTGTATAGCTCACAAGAAACAATACTTTTTACTTCCACCCAATACACGTGACAATAATAAATTTTAAAAAATCCCCTCAGCTCAGTCTTAAATGGGAAACTCATTTTTAAACTGTCCCCCATAATTCTGGACTGCCCCTTGAGGGGAAACACCCTCTCAGCATCCATCCTGTCTCGCAAGGTTAGAAGGCGGCACAGTGGTTAGCACTGCTGCTTCACAATGCCGGGGACCCGGGTTCGATTCCCAGCTTGGGTCACCGTCAGTGTGGAGTTTGCACTTTCTCCCCGGGTCTGTGTGGGTTTCCTCCGGGTGCTCCGGTTTCCTCCCACAGTCCAAAGATGTGCGGGCTAGGTGGATTGGCCGTGCTAAATTGCCCCTTAGTGTCCAAAGATGTGCAGGTTAGGTGGATTGGCTATGCTAAATTAACCCTTGATGTCAGGGGGACTAGCAGGGTAAATGTGGGGTTATGGAAGTGGGATTGTCGTCGGTACAGACTCGATGGGCTGAATGGCCTCCTTCTGCACTGTAGAGATTCTATGATAAAATCACCTGTCATTCCTCAAAATTACAATGCTCAATCTTTTCTCGAAACATAACCCCAGGAACCAAGTCGAATGAATCTTCAAGGTCTCTTAACAGAATTTTCTCAAGACCAAAGCTCGCGTGGACCTTTCTGATCTGCCTCACTTGGAGAAGCAATGTCAACCAGCAAACCATCCCTCCATTCAGAGGACAAGTTACTCAGAAACTCTCATCTGCGAATGCTGCCTCTCCTAAGATTGCTTCCATTAGCAGCTCCCGGGATACTAACGAGCTGCGTCTAACAGCAAAAGGACAGGCACAGCGGAACACCAATCGCTAAAGGATTTATTATAATCAGTTTACACCCAAAACTCTATTCCACATGCGGACCACAGGTACAGGAGTAAGCCTTTCAACCCATTTTGAGGCTATTCCACCAGTAAGATCTTGTCTGTATTCGATGGAGTTTAGGATGAGGGGGAGGAGGGAGGGGGTGGAAATCTCATTGAAACTTACAGAACACTGATAGGCCTGGGTGGAGTGAACATGGGGAAGATGTTTCCATTAGTCGGAGAGACTAGGATCCGATGGCACAGCCTCAGAGTAAAGGGATGATCCTTTAGAATCGAGATGAGGAGGAATTTCTTCATAGAATCCCTACAGTGCAGGAGGCCATTTGGCCCATTGAACCTGCACCAATGAC
Organism: Mustelus asterias; assembly: GCF_964213995.1. NCBI lineage: Eukaryota > Metazoa > Chordata > Chondrichthyes > Carcharhiniformes > Triakidae > Mustelus > Mustelus asterias. The sequence goes on along the minus strand of NC_135821.1, from coordinate 1,473,453 downwards.
AATCCCACACAAGCCCTATCCACGTAACCCCACATATTTACTCTGCTCACTCCCCTGACACTGACATGCAATTTAACATGGCCAATCCATCTAACCTAACATCTTGGGACACTAAGCGGCACTTTAGCATGGCCAATCAACCTAAGTTACACATCTTTCCACACTAAGGGCCACTTTAGCATGGCTAATCCACCTAACCTGCACATCTTTAGACACTAAGGGGCAATTTAGTATGGCGAATCCGCCTAACCCGCACATCTTTAGACACTAAGGGGCAATTTAGCATGGCCAATCCACCTAACCTGCACATCTTTAGACACTAAGGGGCAATTTAGCATGGCCAATCCACCTAACTGGCACATCTTTCGACACTAAGGGGCAATTTAGCATGGCCAATCCGCCTAACCCGCACATCTTTAGACACTAAGGGGCAATTGAGCATGGCCAATCCGCCTAACCCGCACATCTTTAGACACTAAGGGGCAATTTAGCATGGCCAATCCACCGAACCTGCACATCTTGAGACCATGGGAGGAAACCGGAGCACCTGTAAGAAACCCATGCAGAAATAGGGATAATGTGCATTCTTCAGCCAGAGGATGGTGAATCTGTGGAATTCATTGCCACAGAAGGCTGTGGAGGCCGGGTCATTGAGTGTATTTAAGACGGAGATAGATAGGTTCGTGATTGGTATGGGGATCAAAGGTTACGGAGAAAAAAGCGGGAGAATGGGGTTGAGAAATTTATCAGCTATGGTTGACAGGCGGAGCAGATTCAATGGGCCGAATGGCCTAATTCTACTCCTATATCTCATGGTCTTATCCACCTGTCTTGGTTCCATATCCCGGTCAAGGGGGAAACAAAATGCTTAGATCTCCGATTTAAAATAATTAAATTAGCATCTAGTATTTCTTTGGAGTTTCGCACCTCTGTTACCCTTTTCATGTAGAAGTGTGTCCCAATTTCCAAGTGGGATTGAGTGTCCGTGTACATGAATCACAAAACATTCGCAAGCAGGTACAAAAGTTCTGGAAAGTAAATTGGCTGTTGGTCTCTCTTGCAAGGCAGATGAGGTATAAAAATAGGACGTCTTGCTACAACTGTGCAGGTAATTGGTCACAGTAAGAAGTCTCACAACACCAGGTTAAAGTCCAACAGGTTTATTTGGAATCACGAGCTTTTGGAGCGCTGCTCCTTCATCAGGTGATTCGCCTGGTAAAGAGGCAGCACCCCGAAAGCTCGTGATTCCAAATAAACCTATTGGACTTTAACCTGGCGTTGAGAGACTTCTTCCTGTGCCCACCCGAGTCCAATGCCAGGAATTTGGTGAGAATGCACCTGGGGTGCTGTGTACAGTTTTGGTCTCCTTACATAAGATGGTATACACACACTGAGTGCAGTCCGGAGAAGGTTCACTGGGCTGATTCCTGGGATGAAGGGCTTTGTTGTTGGAGCTCAGAAGAGTGAGGTGAACTTTTTTGAAAGATAGAGGGTGGAATTTTCCCCCAAAACATCTGGCTGGAATTATCCCGTCCCACCCGCCATGGGAATCGTAGTGGACGGGACACGGACCATGCAAAGATCCGTTGATCTCGTGTGGGATTTTCCGGTCTTGGAGCGAATGCGGCCAGAAAATCTAAGTGTCGTATCAGCGGGAAAACGGATGGGTTCCACGCCGGTCTTTTGGGCGAACCCGGCACTGCCAGTCTCCCGGCACTCTCGTCAGTTTTTCTGGCAGTTGGGAGCTTTGTGCCGGCATGGGGTAGTCAGAGGCTCAGTGCGCCAGGGTAGCCACCTTCAGAGCACTCGGGTGCCATCGTGCAGGGCACCCCAATTCCTACTGAACTGGGAGGCCTCTCCCCACCACCTCCACCAACCCCAATGGACATCGGACCCACCCCCCCCCCTCCTCGGCAGCATTGTCACCCCACTCCCGACACCAACACGGGTCGTTGGCATCAGGACCCTCCCAATGAGTCCCCTGGTAGACCTGAATAAACCAAAGGGTCACCATTTAAGAATAAGGGATTATATGAAGGCGATGTAGGGAGCTTTTTTTAAGTCTTCAGACTTCACTTCCTCAGTCAGCAGAGGAGTCTCTGCTGAGACAGAAGGTCGTCAAGGCTGAGGTAGACAGATTTTCGATTAACCAGTGAGGGGCTGGCAGGCTGGAAGGCCATGACAAGACAGCCACAATCTTATTGAATGGCAGACAGGCACAAGGGGCCACATGGACAATCAGCCAGGATCGTGATGCATGGCGCAGCAGGTTCGAAGGGCTGAATAGCCTACTCCTATCTTCTGTTTCTATGGACGATTCTGCTCCTTCTTCTGATGTTCCCTCCTGATTGCGCTGGCTCCAACTTCAAGGATTAGAATCCATAGAATCCCTACAGTGCACAGGGAGGCCATTCAGCCCATCGAGTCTGCACCAACAACAGTCCCACCAGGCCCTATCCCCATAACCCCATGTATTTACCCTGCTAGTCTCCCTGACACTAAGGGGCAATTTAGCATGGCCAATCCACCTAACCTGCACATCTTTGGAGTGTGGCAGAAAACCCACGCAGACACAGGGAGAATGTGCAGACTCCACACAGACAGTGACTCAAGGCAGGAATCGAACCTGGGTTCCTGGTGCTGTGAGGCAGCAGTGCTAAACTGTGCCACCCATCCAAGACACTCTCCTACTTTAACCATCCCTTTCAAAGTCCTGGAAACCTAAATCAACTCACCCCATAACCAATCTATCTTCCAGTCAATGCCAGTCTCTTTTCAGTACATCCACATCCTAATCCAATCCTTAGAGCACTAGTACCCTCCTGTCTGATGTGTCATTTCCCAAGTGCAATGCCCAGAACTGCGCTCAGTAATTTAGAATTGGTCTAACCAGGGCTTTGTACAACCATAGCAAGATGTTTTTCCCCTTTATTTTCCAACACTCTGCGGAAGCACGGCGGCACAGTGGTTAGCACTGCTGCCTCATAGCGCCACGGACCTGGGTTCGAATCCCGTCTTGGGTCACTGTCTGAGTGGAATCTGCATGTTCTCCCCATGTCCGCGTGGGTTTCCTCCCACAGTCCGAAAAACGTGCTGGTTAGGGTGCATTGGCTATGCAAAATTCTCCCTCAGTGTACCCGAACAGGCACCGGAGTGTGGCGACGAGGAGCTTTCCACAGTAATTTCATTGCAGTGTCAATGTACGCCCACTCGTGACACTAATAAAAAAATACTGAACATGAAGGATGACCGGGCATGGGAATCATAGCGGGTGGCGGGACAGACCATGAAAAGGTCCGTTGACCTCGAACAGGATTTTCCAGTTCTGGGGCGAGCGCGGCTGGAAAATCCTGCCCTCTGGTTCAGCCATTTGGATTATTGCGGTCCCTTCTCACTCGACTGCCGCTCGCTCCAGATTTTATTTCTTAAATTGCAAAACATTTTGTGCTGTTCCCGCACTGGTCCCCTTTGCTGGATCTTCATAATCGCCACACGACTCAGAGTTTAATCTCCGGTACATAAATACATTTAATAAATGACATAAATAAAATATATTAGATACTAGGTGAGCAAAGTGCCGTTATCTTTGGAAGGAGCCAGAAGGTAACTTGCACCACAGTCCGGTCCACTGTTAAATGCTTCATTTTAAATAAAAACCTGACTCATTTTAAATTTGGTCAGGGAACAAGGAGGGAACGGAGTCGGCCGCTATCGCACACATCACGGATCAGGAAGCGCTGTGACGCCTGCATTACTGGAATAGGTTAGGCCTCACGGGGTGACCCGCGTTACTGGAATGGGCGAGCTGCATCACTGCGGCAAAACTAATGCAAGTGGCCAGACTTGCCACAACTTGGAGGAGGCAGGCACTGGGAGCAGACCCACTCCAGCGGAAATTCCTCCTCATCTGTTTTAAAAGATTGTCGCTTTAGCCTGAGTGTGCAGGTTCAGTCGGCAGTTAGGAAGGCAAATTCAATGTCAGCATTCATGTCGAGTGGGCTAGAATACAAGGGCAGGGATGTACTTCTGAGGCCGTGTAAGGCTCTGGTCAGACCCCATTTGGAGTATTGTGAGCAGTTTTGGGCCCCGTATCTAAGGAAGGATGTGCTGGCCCTGGAAAGGGTTCAGAGGAGGTTCACCAGAATGATCCCTGGAATGAAGAGCTTGTCGTATGAGGAACGGTTGAGGACTCTGGGTCTGTACTCGTTGGAGTTTGGAAGAATGAGGGGGGGATCTTATTGAAACTTACAGGATATTGCGAGACCTGGATAGAGTGGACGTGGAAAGGATGTTTCCACTAGTAGGAAAAATTAGAACCAGAGGGCACAACCTCAGACTGAAGGGACGATCCTTTAAAACAGAGACGAGGAGGAATTTCTTCAGCCAGAGAGTGGTGAATCTGTGGATCTCTTAGCCACAGAAGGCTGTGGAGGCCGGGTCATTGAGTGTCTTTAAGACAGAAATAAATAGCTTCTTGATTAATACGGGGATCAATGGTTATGGAAAAAAGGCAGGAGAATGGGGATGGGAAAAATATCAGCCATGATTGAATGGCGGAGCAGACTCGATGGGCCGAGTGGCCTAATTCTGCTCCTATGTCTTATGGTCTAAATGAGTGGCGGGGACAGACGGGCCCACTGCAGCTGGGTCCAGGAACCAGAAAGTGTACAGAGGTCAAATGTTGCAAAAAAAGAAAAACAGACATGTTGCCTAAGCTTGTTGTCTACTCTTCAGTGTGATTCTGTAATTGGGCAGCACTTGTTGAACACTCCCGAGTGTGCTAATAGCTACACTAACGACCAATTTAAGGTCATCCGTTCAGCTCGTGATGTGGCTCATTTACATTTGCTGGAAGTGACACAGACGCTCGGACACAGGGACCCCCTTCACTGCAATCAGACGTGCAAGCCTTGCGCATTTTTTGAATTACTTGGGAGTTTGGAGAGCTTAGTCCCTTATCCTCTTCTCCATGGCGACGCCTCGGCCAGAGTGGGCATATGAACCAATCAGCATCATTTTCTCCTGCCCGTATAAATTGGTGTGTTCGTTTGAAATTTGGCATTCTGGCATTTGTCCTGATGAGTGCAAGGCAAAAAGCTTTGGCAACCTGTCTCTTTTTGTGTGACTGCTGGAACTGCCCAGTAGCGGGGGTCACATTGCAAATGGTGAGTACGACTGGGCACCCCCATGCTGCCTTCATGTCGTATGGACTTGGGAGCAGACCAAGTTACGCAGGTAGATTTCTTCTCCCTACCCCTCGTAGACAGGAGGAAGGTTCAGGAATATATTAGATATCTCTTCTATATATACTATATGTATACACATACACACACGCACTCATGCATGCACACACGCACATGCACACGCACACGCACATGCACACACGTTAAGCAGTTTTATGATTTCCATGCATGAACACGAGCATGTCCACATGTTCCGGAGCAATGGCCGACCGCTTGCTATAAATGTTATGCCCTGCCTCCGTGAATATCCAGTTGGCTGGCACCACAGTCGCGGGCACGGCGAGCAGCTTCCTTGCGGCGTGGGCAAGGAGCGGGTACTGGGTGTGGTGAGTCTTCCACCACTGGAGGGGGTCCTGGCAGAGGGAGGAGGCCTCGCTGGTCTGGAAGTTGCTGATCTCCTGCTCGGCCTGCTGGTTGACTGAGTTGGCCGACGCGCTCCGGACGTTGCAGAGGTCGCCCAGGAGGAACTCGATGCCCGAGTCGTGCTTGGGCCTCTTGGCCGCGTCGGGGCAGGCGCTGGGCAGCTCCGGGCCCGGCCTGCCGACCGCCGGCGGGTGCAGCTGCGCCAGCTCGGCCGCCTCGCGCTTGAGGGCGTGGAGTGTCTCCACCCGCTCCGCCTGGCTGAGGAAGTCCAGACCTCGGAAACGCGGGTCCAGCGCGCAGGCCAGGTTGAGGATCTGGTTGACCTCCCGGTCGGAGTACCACTGGTTGAGGTCGGCGCAGATGGTGCGCTTGATGTCATGGGCCATCTCCGAGTCATTCTCGTTGGCGGCCAAATGCTTGTACACCAGGCTGGTGATCACCGGCTTCACCAGAGACAAGCTGGAGAAATGCTCCTTGGCGAAGGTGGAGGTCGCAATAGCCAGAGGCTTCAGGATGTCCACAATCTCGCAGACCACTTGCCAGTCGTCCGGCCTCAGTGCCAACCCTTTGTCTTGGAGGCCCTCGCTGAGGCTATCGAGAAAGTGCCGGTGCTCCTGCAGGCTCTGCAGCAGGCTGTGTGTGCTGTACCACTCCGAGCCGCCAGCGAGGAACATCTTGGACTGGACCTTCAAGAGCGACTCGCTGGAGCCCAGTTTGTCGCGTAACGCGGGTGAGGAGAAGACGCACTCCATCAGCCGCTTGCAGCGAGCCAGCACCCTGAGCACCGAGGGCTGCTGCAAAGCCGAGTCGACGCAGTTCTGCAGCACGTGGCCAATGCAGGGCAGCGCCTTCCATCCTACTTTGGAAGCGGCCAGCCGGACATCGACATTGCTCACCATGACGGAGTGAGATGTCCTCTCCCTGATTCCCCACTCGTCGGCGATCTCCAAGAGGGCCGCCTTGACGTTCTCGGCCGTGGTCTCCTCCATCACAGGACGGGTGGAAAGCACCCGGTGCTTGAAGTCGAAGGAGCCGTCGACGTAGTGGACGATGACCGTGACGTAGGACCGTGGGCATTTGTGCCTCCAGAGGTCGATGCTGACCGCGCAGTGTTGTAGCAACTTCATGGAGTCCATCACCCTCAGCTTCGCCTGGGCGTGCATGTCCTGCAGGACAGCCTGCGCAAAGAAGCTTACGCTGGGGATCTTGTAGGTGGGCTCCAGCACACTCATCATCTGGACAAAGCCCTCTCCCTCGATGGTCTTCAGGGGCAGGAGATCCGCGACGATGAACTCCGAGATCGCCCTGGTCGTTCTCCCAACAGGGGGCGTCACCCCCGTCGCGGTTCTGGATGAAATGTCTTGGGGGTAGGCATCTACTCCCTTTGGCGTTGGCACAGAGGTGCCGCCGACCAGCTCGTTGTATTCATGCCTGTGCTTGTAAATGAGGTGCTGCCTCAGGTTGGTCGTGTTGCCGCTGTACGACAACCGGACCCCGCACAGCTTGCAAATGATTTTTGTCTTGTCCAGGATGCGCCCCAAAGCGTCTCCCTGGAAGCCAAAGAAGGTCCAATAGCGGCTCTGCGCCCGGCCGAGACTCACCAGGTTCTGAGTTCCTTCCAGCAGGGTGCCTGGGGCATCCCTGCCCACCTGGCAGATGCTGCCGCCGCCGCTCTGCAGGTTGGCCTTATGTGCATGGATGATGGAGGCCACCAGGTCGCTGCAGTTGTACTGGTCAGGGGGGTTCATGTGGTTGGAGATCCCATTGGGAACTTTGCTCTGGAGGTCTTGAAACAGCTTCATCAGCAACTCCTTCTCACCAAACTCATACTTGAAGTGTTCACCTAAGAAAAGAAAACCGGCATCAGCTTTCCCATAACTGTTGGTACATCAGACAAAGGCCATTCGGCCCATCGGGTCTGCTCCACCATTCAATGGGATCATGACTGATCTGATGTGATAATCCTCAACTGCACTTTCCCACTTTATCCTCTCGATTCCATTACTGATAGGTTTAAGGTGAGAGGGGAGAGATACAAAAGGGCACAGAGGGGCAACTTTTTTCACAGAGAGGGTGGTGAGTGTCTGGCACAAGCTGCCAGAGGTAATAGTAGAGGCGGGTACAATTTTGTCTTTTAAAAAGCATTTAGACAGTTACATGCGTAAGATGGGTTTAGAGGGATATGGGCCAAACCCGAGCATTTGGGACTAGCTTAGGGGTTTAAAAAAAAAGTCCCAGTCTATCCAGCCTCTCCTTATAACTCAATCCATCAAGTCCCGGTAGTATCCTAGTAAATCTTTTCTGCACTCTTTCTAGTTTAATAATATCCTTTCTATAATAGGGTGACCAGAATTGCACACAGTATTCCATGTCTTGTACAACTTCAACAAGACAATTGGGCCGAAGGGCCTGTTTCCATGCTGTAAACCTCTATGACTCTGTCGGTCTCAGTCCTGAACATACTAAACAACAGCTCTCTGCGGCAAAGATTCACTACCCACCGAGAGAAGACATTCCTCCTCATCTCTGTCTTAAAGGGGCAGCACGGTGGTTGGCACTGCTGCCTCACAGCACCAGGGACCAGGGTTCGATTCCCGGCTCGGCTCACTCTCTGCCAATGCTCTACCCTTGCTAATATGCTACCCTAACACAAGGGCTCTTATCCTATTATGTACCTTTTGTGCGGTACCTTATCGAACATCTTTAGGAAATCCAAGTATATTACATCTACTGATTCTCCTTTGTCTATCCTGATCGCTATCACCTCAAAGAATTATAATAGGTTTACCAGGCATAATTTCCCCGTCATGAAGCCACGCTGATTCTGTTTGATTATATTATCTATAATGGTAGGGCATTGGGGAGAGTTACAGAACAAAGGGATCTAGGGGTACATGTTCATAGCTCCTTGAAAGTGGAGTCACAGGTGGACAGATGGTGAGGAAGGCATTCAGCATGCTTGGTTTCATCGGTCAGAACATTGAATACAGGAGTTGGGACGTCCTGTTGAAGTTGTACAAGACATGGAATACTGTGTGCAATTCTGGTCACCCTATTATAGAAAGGATATTATTAAACTAGAAAGAGTGCAGAAAAGATTTACTAGGATGCTACCGGGACTTGTTGGATTGAGTTATAAGGAGAGGCTGAATAGACTGGGACGTTTTTCTCTGGAGCGTAGGAGGCTGAGGGGTGACCTTATAGAGGTCTATAAAATAATGAGGGGCATAGACAAGGTAGATAGTCAATATCTTTTCCCAAAGGTCGGGGAGTCTAAAACTAGAGGGCATAGGTTTAAGGTGAGAGGGGAGAGATACAAAAGTGTCCAGAGGGGCAATTTTTTCACACAGAGGGTGGTGAGTGTCTGGAACAAGTTGCCAGAGGTAGTAATAGAGGCGGGTACAATTTTATCTTTTAAAAAGCATTTAGATAGTTACATGGGTACGATGGGTATAGAGGGATATGGGCCAAAAGCGGGCAATTGGGATTAGTTTAGGGGCTTTAAAAACAAAAGGGGTGGCATGGACAAGTTGGGCCGAAGGGCCTGTTTCCATGCTGTAAACTGCTATGACTCGATGACTCTATATCTAAATGCTCTGATATTATTCTTTACAATGGACCCTAACATTTTCCCAGTGACTCATGCCTTTTGATGCTGTCCACTGTTATTTACAGGAGGCACTGTGACAGATCAGGAATGTGTGGATGCCTTTTTAAGGCCACAAAGACAAATAGATGCTGCACAAGCCACTTGATGGGTTCATACTGAGGTCAATTATGAGGCTGCAGATACTACAGCTCCAGTAGTTCACTGGGATAGAGTTACAAAGATTAGCAACCCTCTGTACCTATCGTCTCTTAACTTGAAGACTATAACGCTTATCTCATAGAAGATAGGAGCAGGAGGCCATTCGGCCCTTCGAGCCTGCTCCGCCATTCATCACGATCATGGCTGATCGTCCAACTCAGTAGCCTAATCCTGCTTTCTCCCCATAACCTTTGATCCCATTCACCCCAAGTGCTATATCCAGCCGCCTCTTGAATACATTCAATGTTTTGACATCAACTACTTCCTGTGGTAATGAATTCCACAGGCTCACCACTCTTTGGCTGAAGAAATGTCTCCTCACCTCCGTCCTAAATGGTCTACCCTGAATCCTCAGACTGTGACCCCTGGTTCTGGACTCTCCCACCAAAATTAGGGCGGCACGGTGGCACAGTGGTTAGCACTGCTGCCTCACAGTACCAGAGACCCGGGTTCAATTCCCAGCTTGGGGTCACTGTCTGTGCGGAGTCTGCACGTTCTCCCCGTGTCTGCGTGGGTTTCCTCCGGATGCTCCGGTTTCCTCCCGCAGTCCGAAAGACGTGCTGGTTAGGGTGCATTGGCCGTGCTAAATTCTCCCTCAGTGTTACCCGAACAGACGCTGGAGTGTGGCGACTAGGGGATTTTCACAGTAACTTCATTGCGATGTTAATGTAAGCCTCCTTGTGACACTAATAGATAAACTTTAGAATGCTTATTTCTAGGCCCTCCAACCGAAACATGGAAACTGTTGTGAAGACAGATGACCTATCAACCTAGTTATTCCCAACTTCTAAAAAGATTTCAGAATTTTTTTTTGGAAGAATCAAGTGGCCAACCAAAGCCTCCCAAACCTACCCCTTACCAACAGGGTTAAGAATTTTCCAGTTCAGGTAACTCTTATCAGGTGCTCCTGTCTCCTGCAACCCAAGCCGGCACATAGCTTGGCTATTCGGTCCTTGGAGCCTGCTCTGCTATTCATTATGATCATGGCTGATCATCAAATTCAATATCCAGATCCCGCCTTCCCACCCCCTCTTATCGAGAGGGCAAAGAGATTCAGATTTCCATAAACCTTGCTAGCCTGCAATCAATACCGCTTACAATAAAACCAAAAGTCTTCAAGTTTTCTTGAGTTGTAATTAGCGAGGCCTGTGGCACATTCTGTCTTCTCCGCTAAAAAGTAAAGTTAAAAGTTTATTTATTAGTCACAAGGCTTACATTAACACTGCAATGAAGTCACTGTGAAATTCCTCTAGTTGCCACACTCCGGTGCCTGTTCGGGTACTCTGAGGGAGAATTTAGCACGTCCAATACACCCTAACCAGCACGTCTTTCAGACTGTGGGGGGAAACCCACGCAGACACGGGGGGAAACATGCAGACTTCACACAGACAAGCCGGGAATCGAACCCGGGTCCCTGGCGCTGTGAGGCAGCAGTGCTAACCCACTGTGCCGCCGTGCCACCCAAGGCCAGCATAATCGAGACACAATGATCTTTACTATTTCCTAGCGCGGAGATTTCACCAGCACGGATAGGGTCCCTACCTAATTTTAACCCAAGCGTCCTGGCGTACTCTTCTCCAATCCACACCAGCAGCTCTGCTCCAGCGGCAATCGGCTGACTCGCCCGGTAGTAGATTTTACTGCGGTACTGAAAGACCGTCAGGTTGTGTTCCTCTTCGCTCGAGGCACACGCCACGTACCTGCAGGGAAAGGGCAAGGGTATCATTGTACAGCCGGTTCACGCGACACGGAGTTCTTCAGCCAGTTCAAACGTCAACTAAAAACTCAAGATACACAGCCCCAAAAAGAACTGGCTGCCCATTTTACACCTATCCCTGGGCCCCTTCCATTAATTTAAAATCAGTTCTGCGGGAACGGGTGGTCAATATAAAATGACCCTGGGGGACTCAGGGCCACAAAGGTAAACTTCAAGCGGGCAGAAGACAAGGATAATTGGATCAGGACATGCAGACGTAACTCAGCGTCCAGTTTAATGTCTTTATTCACTACTGAGATTTGGTATTAGGGGAAGATGGTGGCATCTTGGTAACGTCACTGGACATCACCAAGGTTTTTAGCTTTTCAGTT